>NW_027315723.1:29271883-29274383 GCF_026437365.1 Eucyclogobius newberryi | reverse complement strand
AGTCTTGAGGGGCACAGCGATGATAATGGCATTTCCCCTAGAAACACGTGGAATTCCTCCCCTGTGGTTTGTAGATTTCAAAAGATTTCCCTCCAAAGCAATTACCATGTTCTATACTGCGAGTGCGGCGTGATGAATGACTCGCTGCGCTTTGCCTTTTCTCCGCAGATTTTCAGGAACCTTACGCTGTGGTGGTCCTCTTAGAAAAGGATTTAGTGGTGATCGACCTTGCACAAAACGGGTGAGCATGACCCTCTGTTCTGTATGTTTGTGTCATATGTTCGTGCACCATCATGTTTTGCTCATGGTGGTTGTTGTGGTCATTTTAATCCGTAGCTTTGACTTGGTGATATTTACAAGTACAAGTAAAACAGAAATATCACTATTCCCTCGTTTGGAAGATTACACAGATATGCATTTTTTCTGTCCGTCTTTTGTAGCTTTTTGTCAATACCGTATTTTCCGGACTATAAGTCGCACCGGCCAAAAAATGCATAATAGAGAAGTAGGAGGAGAGGAGTATGAAATGCGGTTGCAAGTGTGAAAATAACAAATAATATCACATACAAGTCGCTCCGGTGTATAAGTATAAATGTAAGTATAAGTCGCACCCTGGCCAAAACTATGAAAAAAGGTGCAACTTATGGTCCGGAAAATATGGTCTTTTAATTTAGAATTTTTTACATCCAAGTTTTTATTTTTATTTTTATTACGTCATCTTTATGAGAACAAATCATTACAATATAAAATAATAAAATAAAGTAATAGATGTATTAATTTTGTTTAATCAGTTGTGCTTCTTGAAGTCTCTTTTTGTTGTTGTCTCTGACGCAGCGTAACATGTTTTTAAAGTCATTCTTACGTTTGTCTGTTGCAGTTACCCCATATTTGAAAACCCGTACCCCCTCAACATCCACGAGTCTCCTGTGACGTGCTGCGAGTATTTTGCCGACTGCCCTGTGGATCTCATACCTGCACTTTATTCTGCTGGATCGCGGCAGAAACGACAGGGCTACAGTAAACGGGTACAGTGTATACAGCCTGAAGCAGTACTTTTTGCATATTTAAAAACAAACACGTCATTGATTTTGGTGTTATTTTGAACCTGGTCTAAAAGTAGCTTGATTTGGATTACGGTATACAAATCGATATATCAGAACTAGTATGAGAAAGTATGGTAATAAAGAAAATAAAAACATATTTACTGTTAAAAATTGCAAAAAAGCTCAAGACCATTACTGGTCTTGAGCTTTTTTCTTAGTATAAAGATTTTAGTATCGTGAACTTAATTTGTACTAACCAACCATTTTTAAAAACACAATTAATGCGTTTCAGTAATAACATGGCCATCTGCTTTATGTCTATATCGATGCACAAGAGAGGATTATCTTAATTTTACATTGGAAATAAAGTTCTTGATGGCGTCACAGACTTAAATGACAAAGTAAACCTGGAATAGCAAAGTGAGAATAAACAAATCATTAAAAAAGCATCTTCCTCTAAAGTCTTAGCGCCATCTTAACTGTCATTGTACATGTAAAAAAAAATATTTAGCTCATACTTGTACTCAAATAATACACAAAACCAAACACTTTTACATCACTAGTCTTTGAACACCCTTCTATCTCCTGATTAATGATGTATGGCCTCGTAACTCTCCCAGAGGTAACATTTCCCCTGTGTCACATTGGGCTCGTCATAAACCTGGCAAATGTCTGAATTACAAATGTAAATGTCCCTGGTGGCCGCCTCCAGTCATCCAATCTCTGCAAATAAAGGACACATTTTGCATGACTTTGCCGTGCACAAAAATGTTTTAATTTCAGTTGATAATGTGACGTTTGTGCTGTCGTGTGTCGTGTCTTTCTCCGTGTGCATAGTTTCACTCTGGCTTTATTCCCATTTGTCATATCTGGCAACCCAGAGCACAGACCCCCTGCTCCTGCACTCATTATGCATGCCTCTGCTCTTTCCCTGCTGCTGCCTTGTTCCTACATTCTGTCTGAAATGTCACCACAAACTGACCCAAACTGTCTCCCCGAGAATCTTTTATTTTTCAGCATTTTGTGTTACGCAAAAAGCCAAAGAGAGCTGCAGGAGGCTATTCTCACATAAAGATCAGCATGAGTCATCCCCCTGACCTTTGTATGTGTCGACGTGTACGGAGCCAAGCCTCCCGCTAACGCACAAGCACATGCTAATGCTCTCTGAGGTGCATTGTGGGCAATTATTACGGCTGAGGCTGTCACACGTGTCTGCAGTGACAAACCAGAGCACTTTTTTTTTATCATTTCAGGGTTATTGACGATGATCACGCTTTTACAGATATGGAAAATTGCTTTATGTTTTTTTTCTTATCATTACAGTATATTGCATGAAATAGAAAAATACATTGTTCATTCATTCCTCATCATGTCCCCTGTGGCAAGAAGAACAAGAACAAGTGTTTTGTAGGATACTCAATACTAATTTTATTTAGAAACTAGAATTTCATATTCAT
>NW_027315723.1:29239383-29264383 GCF_026437365.1 Eucyclogobius newberryi | reverse complement strand
CACCTCTGTAGCCTCTCCAAAAAGACGCAGGGAGAGAAGAGGACGCTCTTCGAGATGGTGCAGGGGCTAATGAGACCGCCACACTGCAAAATATATGAGAGGGAAGAGAGGGAAGAGGGAGAGACGGACTACATGAGTGAGAAGGAGAGCTGAGGAGGTGTGTTTGTGTGTGTGTGTGTGTGTGTGTGTCTGTGTGTGTGTGTGTGTCTGTGTGTGTGTGTGTCTGTGTGTGTCTGTGTCTGTGTGTGTCTGTGTGGTCGTGCAAAGGTAGGAGGTTAGAAGTAGCCCCACGATACCCTTCCATGTAATGCAATATTTCAGTTCTTGATGACCTTTCCTACACATGGAACTGCATCATAGGCTTCTCCATTACCAAAGCAACATATTTATGGTAATATTAGTCAGTTTTATGTATTCCTGTTAACAAAAACTCAATTTAGATTTTAAGGAAAAAGCATACGCATTTCAGTATCATGTTGATAATAAAAAAGTATTAGCAGTTTGTAATATATTACCACGAGGTCCTATACTAAAGATACTATACTCTTGATATGACAAAAAACACTCTAAAATTATTCAGAAAAGGTCCAATTTTGTCCTATTTATGTATTTCTTTTCAGTATTGAGGCTTGTTCTATTGAGGTTTTGTTTTTCAATACTAGTTTTAGTTAATTAGTTCATAATTTAAGTATAATGTTATGACCACTAGGTTGTTGCTGGTTTTGTTACATTTTTGTTCACTATACTTTTGTTAAGAAAACGCTCTTCAGGATAATATATTTACATTCCATCAACTACTTTCACCACTTTAAGCCTGATTTGTAAAGCAGACGCAGCGCTATGTCAGATCAGTATTTGTGATTGACTGCTTGTGTAATGCTTTGGACAATTCTGCAAAGGCTCGACACTGACTAGAAGGACTGTTGGCAAGTGGGATTAACACCTTTGTAAACGGGAGGTGGAAAATGCCACTTGGGACAGTAATAAGCCTCTAGTTGAAGTTACAAGATGATATATCCTCATTGGGTTCTGTGGATAGTTGGCATCAATTTCAAGCAAATATATTGCACACTGCTGGTAATAAATCAGTATTAGTATTACTTTTTCTGTTGGTACTGTTCTAAATAGTTTGTGTGCCCCTTAAACGTATGTATACTGTCCTGTGTGTGGGCCCCCTAAACTTATGTATACTGTCCTGTGTGTGTGTGCCCCCTAAACGTATGTATACTGTCCTGTGTGTGTGTGCCCCCTAAACGTATGTATACTGTCCTGTGTGTGTGCCCTCTAAACTTATGTGTACTGTCATGTTTTTGTGCCCCCTAAACCTATGTATACTGTCCTGTGTATGTGCCCCCTAAACATATGTATACTGTCATGTGTGTGTGCCCCCTAAACTTATGTGTACTGTCATGTTTTTGTGCCCCCTAAACCTATGTATACTGTCCTGTGTATGTGCCCCCTAAACTTATGTATACTGTCCTGTGTGTGTGTGCCCCCTAAACGTATGTATACTGTCCTGTGTGTGTGTGCCCCCTAAACGTATGTATACTGTCCTGTGTGTGTGCCCTCTAAACTTATGTGTACTGTCATGTTTTTGTGCCCCCTAAACCTATGTATACTGTCCTGTGTATGTGCCCCCTAAACTTATGTATACTGTCATGTGTGTGTGCCCCCTAAACTTATGTGTACTGTCATGTTTTTGTGCCCCCTAAACCTATGTATACTGTCCTGTGTATGTGCCCCCTAAACGTATGTATATTGTCATGTGTGTGTGCCCCCTAAACATATGTATTCTGTCATGTGTGTGTGCCCCCTAAACTTATGTATACTGTCCTGTGTGTAGTTACTGGAGGTCCGGATGCAGTGTGAGCTGAATGACAGTGACTCTCCAGACTGTGGAGGGGGGGAGCAAACGTCAGGACACCCCACTCCCAGAGCCTCACCCCAGACCAGCGGACCCCCCTCGCACCCTTCCACCAGCAGCAACAACTCGGACAGCGGCAACGTCCCCTGCCTCAAGTACGACACATGCACTTTAGTCAAGCTTCTCAAACATCAGGCAGCAGCAGTTCTGAGCTGTACTCTGGTGCCAATTAATACAAACATTTAAAAATAATTAGTCGGACAGTTTGATAACGTTGTCAAGCTTTTTTCAACTGTTATGGGCAACAGAATTTGAATATTGTCTGCAAAACAGTCAAAGAAAACATTATACATTATGCAGTGAAGGGCTGTCCCTTTGATGGCCACAGGGCTCCAGGCGTGACAGAAGAATATCATGACTGACTGGGTTGAACGCTGCCTGAGGTCTAAAAGCAGAAGGATGGAGAGCTATTATCGTTCCATCATTATAAACACCAAAAGTAGAAGTGTTTTGTCATCTTTGGTGGAAAGGGTTTCAAAGGCAGTTGAAACATCTCCATTTCAAAATCGCTCTCCGGATGATTACCTTTCAAGCCTTTCTATCATGGAACTTTCCATTTCATAGTCTCATAGTTGCTTGGCTAAATCTTTCTTTTAGGATCAATAAACTGTCAGCAATGATGCAGGTTGATTGGTTGCCCATTGCCAAATACAGATTGATTATTCATAATTTGAGATTCATGCTCGTTGACTAGACCTTCTAACCACTCTACAAAGTAATGACTAGTTTGGCACAGGTTAGCTTCAGCCTACTGATGTCTATGCCCTGCACAAACACTTAAACTAGCTTATACAGGCGCCAACAACACTTTGCTCTCTCTGAAGGGCTCAGATTTTGCCTGAAGCACTCTTGTGCAAACTTGAAGCGTTCTCATCCCCAGCCGTCCCGCCGCCCTCCACACACCACTCTGTCAGAGCTGCAGCTGCACCTCTTTGCTTTGATTTTCTTGTTTGTGTTTTTCATTTTCGCCCCCTCCTCTCGTCTCCAGGGTTCGAAATGCCCCTCTGAAGCAGTCTCCCGGCTATCAGGTGGACTTGGTGGTCCAGTTGGTCTGGGTGAGCGGAGAGCCCTCGCAGCAGATCACCAGTCTAGCCCTCAACTCCTCCTACAGCCTGTAAGTGGAGACTTTAATCAACGTGTAAAATAAGTCATTGCAACACTTGTATTTGAAAGTCAAGTCGTGTATGGATATTTCCAAGTTCAGTCAGACAAATCATTATGTATTTAAGTATTATCACATATTATTGCTGGTCACAAGGTTGGAGAAACAAATGATTTGGACGAACTGACGTGATTTTCGGTTCTGCTCTATAGAAGGATGGCAGTTTAAATATTGAGCTCCTCCATTAAAAAAAAAAAAAAAACTGGAGGACGTTAATACAACCACAAATCAACAATAGCGGATTACAACTGTGGGAAATGATAGAAATACGACTTTGGATGAAATGTTTTTTTTATTTCAATGCAACTCTGCAGTGATGATTGTGTTTCCTCTAGTTGTATTTGTATTTTCAAATTGGCTCTATGGTTGTGTTCTGTGTCTGTTCTGTGTTATTTGTATTATCTTTTAAAACTGAAAAAGAAAATGGTGTCGGAGCTGCAAGTCTACAGTTTAACCTTGAAAAAATCCTGCAAGAAATATACGAATAAACATATCAATGATTTGTGGACCAGATCTTAAATGCACCTGAAAACCAAAGCGGTGTGAGGAGAAGGTTCTTAGGGAAAGTGTCATAATTCCCCACTTCATTCAACATTGAGAGGGTGCATAGAGCTCTAGAACAGGCACAGTTAAACCCAGGTCGATTTAAGTTCTTTCAGCACCAAAGAAGAACTACTGAGAAATGTATGTGCGTATATATTTATATATATATGTGAGCTTTAGTGGAGCTAAAAATAATCTGAGGCGCTGGTTTTACATTATATGTTCTTTCAGTTCCCCACAAGGAATCAGTGTCTCTTACATGTAATATGTGCTGGATTTTCTGCCCTTTTCGAGCACTTTATTTCATTTTTACTGTATTTTTTAGTACATAAATAGTGCCATAGGACTTTTGTTGGACTTGAAAGAGTTTTATTTCACTTAAATTCAAGTCAATGTTATCAAGTACCACCATTTTATCTGTCTACACTTATTACAGCCCAGCAAAAGTTAAAATGTTTCCACAATAAAGCTCTCGCTGGGTTTACTGTGCTTGGATTTATCTCTCATCCCGAGTTTCTCTTTCCTTTCTTCCCGCAGTGTGGTCTTCGGGAACAGTAACGGCCTGGCGGTGGTGGACTACATCCAGAAGACGGTGGTGTTAAACCTGGGCACAGTGGAGCTTTACGGCTGTAATGACCCGTACCAGAGACAGCCGCGCTCGCCTCGGAAGACAAGGCAGCCCTCTGGAGGTATTCTTGGAGCTGTCACTGCCTCCGCCATCTCCCGGATCAAATTGGCCCACACTGTACCCAGTATCACCCATACTCGCCATTGCCTGTAAACATGACCGCAGGCCGTCGATTGAGAGACCCGAGAGTTTATTCACCCTTAATATATTTAGGAGTTACTGCACTATACTATACTACATTATACTTCCCTTTATCTATAATTGTGTTTTTATCGTTGCGCGTGATCTGATCTGAACAAAATACATTTAGTAGTTTACAATGTACATGTATATTTTTAACACAAATATTACAAGTATAGTCGTGTGCTTTTATTTTCTTAGCATAGAAAGTAGTACGTTTTTTTTGTTTTTGTTTGTTTTTCAGATTTTTGTTGTGTAAAATAACCTTTAGTTATTCATTAGTTATGATCTATTATTATGCATCTGCCACGTCCGATCACGTATGCTCTGCAACTTTACATGAGAACTCTCTCTTCCATCTTCAGTACCTTATAAATGCGTACGCTGCCCCCTAGTGCTAGAGACGGCCAGCGCAGCTTCAAGGATGTTACTGCAGTGTTGCATCCAAGTGACAGTCACACAAAAGGAAAAAATATGAGCGATGAAATGTTGTTCGTGCCATAATAAAATTGTAAGACAAACAGACATGGCAGCGTTTCATAATGAGACTTTAAGAGGAGCATAGACGGTACATTTGGTGTCAGTGGGTTGGCTGCTGTCGGGGCTTGGCGCGGTTGAGAGTAGTAATCACCCTCTCAGCTGCACCACTCTGCTGCTAACACAAGCTGCTGCTCTCTGGCTGTGCGCCTCAGTGTCAATGTCACAACACACTTTCAAAAAAGCACTGAGTAAATAGCTTGTCATGGGCTTAATTACACTGTGAAATTAATTATGATTATTTTTATTTCATTTTTTTTTGCAGGTCTTTGTGACATCAACGAGGGTTCTGCCACATCCGAGGACCGCTGCAAGTCCCCCACGTCAGGTAATGTACTCAGTAGAAGCATTCACTTGATAATTATTAGACACTGTTGTTGTTAATCACATACTGCAGTGAGGCCTAGTATTAAGACTAGTGACAGATGAAGTACGCCTGGCACTTGATAATGGGTAAAGCTGTGAGTGAACGTCATATTTTGTCGCTCCTCAAACATACAGAACTACAGAGTTGTCCAGAATATGTATGAATGTGGTCAGATCAACACCAGTCCAGATCCATCTGCTATTGCTAACTTGACAAAAGCCAATACATGAATTTTCCTATTTTTTCCTTCTTTCTTTTTTAATAAAATGAAGACACAAGTCAGGAAACAAATGCTGGATTTGTGCACTTGAAGGCACAAAGTGTGTGCCCACCTCGGAGCGCAGTGCCACCAGACGCCCTGTAGAAGGCTGTCTGCATTATTCATAAGACACACAGATAAAGTGGCTTCTACTGCACTTTACAGGTTATTTAAGCCAGCGCTAAGTGCTTTATTTCAGCTTAACCTTTCCTTTAAGATTCTAACGCTTAATGGGATTTTTAAAAAAATACACACAAAAAACACTGAAGACTACAGTACTAATCCCTACGTTAATGAAATAAGTCAGATTAAATGGTAATTTTGTCACTAGTGGATGGTAGTCAGGGTAAAGGGTGTTTTGAATCACTCATTGACTCTTTACTTTACCTTTCACTCCAAAAGTGTTGACGTCAAACAGCAATCTACAGCAATTCTACAATGGAGGTGGTAGAGGAGGTAAGATTAGTCAAGTCCAGACTACAGTGGTCCAGACTGTGCCCCTCTTCCCTTTGTCTGTAGAAATACTGTCTGTCCTGTGTGTCATGGACTGTAGGAGGAAACTCAGGGAAAACACAAACCCACGTTCAAGAAACAGTTTGACATTTCTAAATGCAAGAGACAAGTCTATGGCCAACTTGTTACGACGTAATAAAGATGCACAGGGGTGGATTTTTCTAAGGACACAAACATTTCATTTTTATGTTTACAGATATATATTTTTAAACTCTCACAACATACTGTATTTTTGCATATAATTGCTTTTGTGGAAATGTCACCTTTTCTGAAAGTGGGGCTTGTCAGAGTCTGCTGCCTCCTCTCTGGGTTGGCCTTTGGGTTTGCCTTTGAGCTCCATAAGATCAAACCCAGAGGGCAGATTGGACCCTGAACATGAAATATCACATATCTGAAGGAGGTTTTACAAATGTGCATGCTACATGTACGTAGCACGACTGTTGTCCCCCTGTGTCACACCTGACCCAACCCTTCAACTTCAGCACCGTTAGGAATACAGTCCCTCTATGGTAAAGACGTGACTGTGCATTGTTTGTAACCAAGTATTTAGCTTTATCTACTTATTTAAAGCTGCAGATACAAACAAACCATCACAGATTGCATTTGTAAACTGAAATGTAAAGCTTAAAAGTCGGTAGTGAAATCACAGTTTGTTTTTCTAATCAGGTAAGTTATTTAGGGGGATTTCTTCTTCTTTTGAACATGTTATTACTATCTCTACTGCCTGAACCCCCATTCAAAACTAGAAAATTGCCAAATAGGTTTCAATAGTGATTTTTCAGGTTGGGGCTTGGCTGTGGGAATGATTCTACCACAGATACAGATTTATTAGGCCAGGGTCATTAGAAATACACATCTACAGGTCTGCTTTGGCAAAAGTACAATAGCATCAAACTGTATTGAACTCTAATTTTTGACTCTATAATATTTAAAATAGATATGTTTTAAATATTTTGCCTTATATGAAGATATGCATATGAAATGGAGACGTGGAAGGGCGTCCTATAAAAGCAGTTCTGCTGTACACCAGGGCTCTTTTCCACTGTCTCCCTCCATCGACTGTTGAATCTTTCTTTCCTCCTGTTGCATGCTGGGGCATGGGGTCTCTGTGCTGTCTCTCCAGCACACGTTGTCTGGAGTTGGTCTGTGTTTGTCTGGTCCTGCATGGCTGTCTCTATACAGTGGTCCACTGTTTGAAGCATCTCTTAAGTGAAGTCCGTTATCAGACATTGTTCCACAGTCTGCTTAGTTTACTGGCCTGCGCACATTTATCCCTGTGCTAGCAAGCAAGCTAGCTTTGCATGGCATCCTGTGAAAGCTTAGATGTGTGTTTGTAAAGAGGGATGTTCTCTTTTTTCCAGCAAAGATGTCACGGAAATTAAGCTTGCCTACTGAGCTAAAGCCAGACTTGGGTAAGCCTTGACTTCGTGTCTCTAAAAATTATGTATCCAGTATTTTATTTAATCATGGACTGGACTCCACCTCATTCCATTGGTCCAGTTCTATCTGGTTCTTATACTCGAATTTGGCAAGCAAGGCATAGCTTGAGTTTGCATGAGACACAAGTAGCACTGATCTGTCCTAGCATTCAAAACTAATACATTCAATTTGCTGTTGTTGCTAAGACTGGCCCACCTCTTGAGTTTGGTGGGTGTTAAGCAGAGGTCAGTGGTGCTATAGCTAAGCACTTCATCTCGCTCTAAAGCTTTTGCTAAAGCTTCCACTTTTCTACTCTGTGTTTCACGCTTGTCATTTCTCTGGCTCAGGGGTTCATCAGTATCTTCACATGGGCTGTAGGACCAGTGTTTACCTCATAACTTCAAGAACTACTACTATTTCAGTTTTGTCTGAGACAGTTCAGGTTTTTAAGCACAAGGTTTATTTAGGATATGAGGAGTTTTAAACTTACAGAGCAATATAACCCAGATCTTGTGTTGTTCCTTTCAGCCGTTTAGAAATATGCAGGGGTCATTGTTTAACCTGTTGTATGGTATTTGCAGATTGAGCTCCCACTTTTTGATAAATAGGATCATAAAGATTTCTAGACTCCTGGGTACTTTTAAAGAGGTAAATCTACACGCCGCACAAACCATTATTGACCATGGGCTATTACTTGTATCCCTTTCTAATGCAGTACGACTGATAGGCCCTGTGTGTACCTGTGCGTCCTCATGGGTCTTCTGTGTCTGTATGCAGTGCATTGCGGGTGCTTTACCTCTCTGTCTTCTGTCCACTGTCCTCCTGTCTGTGTGCCCACCTCGGGGTGCCAACCCTTTAGACCGGGACAACTCATTCAGCCGGTCCCGCTCCTCCAGCGTCACCAGCATCGACAAAGAAACTAAAGAGGCCATCTCCTCCTTCCACTTCTGTGAGACCTACGCCCGCAAAGGAGACAGCATCCTGACGCCATGTCTGTTTGTGGGCACTTCTCTGGGCACAGTGCTGTGTTTAGCTGTCACAATGCCACCTGCTGGAGAGCAACGGCAACTGCAGCCAGTCATTGCTTCACCTGCTGGTGCGTAGAGTCGTATCTAACCATGTGTGGTATTTTACATGTACATATTTGTTTCTTTAAAAACATATGGGAAAATAAACTTTGTCATGTTTACTACAGGTGAGCAATGTGTGATGGGGCTGCAAGATTAATTCCAATTGAGTAGAAACTGCAATTTGAATGGACATAATTCTTATTCTGCATAAAAACTGTAGTTTAGATTGATGCAAGCATACATGTGTTTCTTGTATTGTAAATCTAATTACATCACTTGCCAGAAACTATGGATACTTTTCACAAATCATGCAGCCCTAATATGTGGTTGAACATAATTTAAAGCATTTATAGGCCACAGTTATAGAGTCTTTTATAATCGTAGATCGTAAGAGTTTATAATAATAATAATAATAATAACTTTTATTTATATAGCGCTTTTCAGTGACCCAAAGACGCTGAACATAATAAAAAAAGGGGGGGGTATTTACAGACGGGGGACAACACGTACAATACACATTAATATACAGATAAAATGAACAAGACAGAAGAAGTAGAGAGAAAAAGATGGGGATGTAACAGGGGGTAGAAGTGTAGGCAATGGGGTAGAGGAGGCTAGGGGTAGGGGAGGTCATAGGCTTGGGTGAAGAGGTATGTTTTTAGGCGGGATTTGAATGTTGTGAGTGAGGGAGAGTGGCGGACAGGTTGGGGGAGGGAGTTCCAGAGTCGGGGTGCTGTTCGGGAGAATGCTCTGTCGCCAAAAGTTTTGAGTCGGGATGTTGGTGCAGTCAGGGTGAGAGAGGAGGAGGATCGGAGAGCTCGGGTGGGGCGGTGGGGGATGAGGAGGTCAGACAGGTAGGGGGGGGCAAGGTGGTGAAGAGCTTTGAAGGTGAGGAGGAGTATTTTAAAGTTTATGCGCTGCTTGATGGGGAGCCAATGGAGAGAGCGGAGAACGGGAGTGATGTGATCACGGGACCGGGTGTGGGTGAGGAGGCGGGCAGCGGAGTTTTGGACCATTATAGCCAATTGTAGTGTATTTCAACATTTACTATATTGTCTATGGAGGAGTGTAACAATCAAATTCAGTGACTTGCAATATTATTTGTACTCCTGGGACCGCATTTTGTCATGTCACCACCATGAACTTGAAAAGATATTTCCAGATTGTTTTTATTTTTTATAAAGAACTGAAAAGTGCTGTGTACAAAAGTATTCAATATCCTGAGTTAATACTTCATAGAGTCTGTAGGGGTTTGTGAGCTTTGCACACCTACAGGTAGGTTTATGCCCATTCATCTTCAGATTTAGGTCTGGACTTTGACTTGGCCATTCTAACACATGAATATGTTTTAAACCATTCCATTGTCGCTCTGGCTTTATGTTTAAGGTTGTTGTCTCAGTCTCAAGTCTTTTGCAGATGCTGCTAACATGTTTTTCGTCCAAGATTGTCCTGTATTTGTCTCCATCCATCTCCTCATCACCTCTGAGCAGCTTCTCTGTCCCTGTTGAGGAGAAGCAGCTCCACAGCCTGATGCTGCACCTCCATGTTTGACACTGGGGAGGGTGTGTTCAGAGTCATGTGTCGTGTTTTTCGACACACATAGAGTTTTTCTTTTAGGCCAAACGGTTTCATTTGACCTGATCAGACCAGAACACCTTCTTCCACATGTTTGCTGTGTCCCACACATGGCTTCTGGCAAATGAGACTTCTGAGGGCTGTTTTTCAACAATGGCTTCTTCTTCCATAAAGGCCAGATTTGTGTAGTGCACGACTAATAGTCCTGGACAGATTCCCTGTCCACCTGAGCTGTGGATCTCTCCTCCAGTCTTGGTAGGTTTGTAGTTGTGTCATACTATTTCCACTTCCACATGATGGATTGAAACGTGTTCTATGAGATGTTCAAATCTAATTATAATCTAACCCTGCTTTAAACTTCACAACTTTATCCCTGACCTGTCTGGTGTTTTCCTTAGACTTCACGATTCTCTGAACAAACTTCTGTGGCCTTCACAGAAAAGCTGCATTAATACTGAGATAAGATTACACACAGATCATTAGATCATTATTCAATCTCTCAGCAACCATCAGGAAACTTCTGACAGCAACTGGCTGCACTCAAGGAAAAGAGGCTGAATAGCTTAAGAATACATACGGTATAAATTAAGTTTGTGGTCATGACATGACGAATTGTGGAAAAATTCCAGGATTACAAATACTTTTGCAAGCCACTGTTTATTGATAAACCCTCTACACATGCCTAGCTAATTACATTGTACTAAGGAAGTGTCCGTCTCTTCTGCCCTAAGGCATGCTGGTCCGTCTGAAAGGCAGTGTGATGAGGATGTCCTTCTTGGACTCGTCAGGTTCCCACTTGCCTCCTGCTTACGAGCCCTGGTTTGAGCACGTCACCACAGATGGAGAAGAACGAGTCCGAAAACGCCGCCCAGTGTCCGTGTCCCCCTCCACGTCCCAGGACCTGAGCGAGGGCCAGTACGCTGTGGTGTGTTCCGAGAAACAGGCCAAAGTCATCTCTCTGCCCTCACAGACCTGCATCTACAAACACAGCATCACAGAGACCTCCTTCATCCTGAGGGCCGACGTGGTGCAGATGAGCCAAGGAGCCTGTTTGGCCTGCTTCTGCGCCAACGGACACATCATGACACTCAGGTGGGACACACACTGTTCCCCACCCCATCCTCAGGCCCACACATACGCCACGGCCGACTGGGGATATGTATTGAATCATTTCCCCTTGTATTTCCGGTGTCTGGTAGATAATCTGATGAATTATTAAGGTTATTTGCTGCTGTTCCCGTGTCAATAATGTCTTTATTGTAAAAATCCATTTACATATTCTGGGAGTAAAGTTGTTTTAGCAACTGTAGCCAGGTGTCAATTTGTATTTAATCCAAACAAAACATTTGGTCTAATCTTTGTCTGTCTAGACTTGGATGGACTGGCAGAAAATGCAATCAGACAGATGGTCTGTTGAACATTTGATTTGGAAGGTGTGTGCTTTCCTCACAACCATTTTTTCACCCAAGAAAACAAATTTCCTTGTTAAAAATATATTTTTCTCACAAATTTTGCGTTTTCTTTCTGTACTCGTCAGTTTAGTGGTTAAGGGCATTTGCCAAATATCTCTACCCACTCTCTCCCCTTTTCACGCTACAACCGTGCTGTCAGATGAAGCTTTCATGACAAAACAAAATCACAAAAAAAACATGTTTTCTGAGCAATTAATTTACAGTTTGCAGCACATCAATGACTTGGGCCAGTGTTCCCTCTGCAGTGTCCTGAGCCCCCCAGTGCTGATCCTCAGGCAGGGACAGGGGCGCATCAGTCTGTGGTTCTTCTCATTAATCTTCCCTGGAGCAGAGTCAGAGCAGGCCTCCATATGGATGTGTAACAGAGCAAGAACGGCCTGCTGTCCACGGAGAGGAAATGGGTTTTCAAGTGCCTTTACATTGTCCTCAGTGTAGCTAAGGAAATCCATCAAGGATTCTAAGACCCCTCTTTATCAAGAGGAAATTCTAGTTTAGGGTGCACTGTGCAGAGGTTTACACTTCTGCTTTTTAGCAGCAAAGACATGATTGGTTTCAATCAATTACAAATGACAGAAGTCAAACTTTTCCTTGACTGTTTAGTAATGATGCCAACAGTACACTGCTTTTTGATATGACTATTATAATGGTGAAATCTTGGACATTCTTGGAGTATTTTTGTTCAAAACTGTAGTGGATCAACAGATTTAAGCAAAGATAAGTCTACTACGTCTTTACAGCCGACAAAAACACTGTAGAAAAAAAGGGTGTCAACAGTACATACGAGTAGCAAATTTGTTAAAAATTCAAATGGATTTTCTGAAATATATTCAAACATAAAAAAATCTATAATACAGTAGAAAAGGTCAGAGAGCCTGAAAAAAGCATTTATTTCCGTAAAACACAATTATCTTATTACAAAATTGGGGCAATTCTGTTATGTAACCATTATTTATTCTTCGAGTAACTAAAGAAAAGCTTTGTATAAATGCAAATTCCAGATTGAAATGTTCTGCCTAGAATTAGCCAGTCTGAATCTTGTTGCATCAATTTAGAAGCAAAAAAAGGATCCAATACCTGATCTCTTCCCTAGAGTTAAGAGTGAAAAATTACAGATAAATGTGTATACAGGGCCCAAGAGGATACAAGGGATCTATGCATGATAACTCTAGAGGTGTCACTCCTGACTTGTTCCAGGTGTGTTCTGCTTGGGCCGATCTAATTTCCTCGAGCTGCTGATGTTCAAGGAGCATCATTCTAGTTGTTGCGCCAATGGCTGCACCACACTCCCACAACCTCCATTAACCCCTTGGTACCAAATGTCTGCTTTTAACACCCCCATCTCCATCCAGTTTACCAGGCCTAAGACCACTCATGGATGTAAACTACCTGCCTTTGACTGACATGCGGATAGCGCGGACGTTCTGCTTCTCAAACCTGGGCCAGGCCATGTACATGTGCTCCCCCACAGAGATCCAGAGAATCACTTACAGCCAGGAAGTCTGTGAAAACCTGCAGGTCAGTCAAGCACTCATCTGCACCAATTCTTCCGTTTACTGAATCTACTTCTATCGACTGTTATCCTGTTGTGTACCAGGAGATGCTTGGGGAGCTGTTCACGCCAGTGGAGACACCAGAGGCTCCAAACAGAGGGTTCTTCAAAGGCCTTTTTGGGGGAGGAGCACAGTCACTGGACAGAGAAGAGCTGTGTATGTTTTTATTGTTTGAGTGTTCTCAGCCTCCACCAGTTATTGACTCCTGTCTGTTTTAGTTGGTGAGGTGGCTGCTGGCAAAGCATCCCGCAGCCTGGCTCAGCACATCCCAGGTCCAGGAGGCATCGAGGGCATGAAGGGTGCGGCCTCCGGAGTGATGGGAGACCTGGCCCGAGCGCGGATCGCTCTGGATGAGAGAGGACAGAAGCTGGGAGAGCTGGAGGACAGGACAGCTGCTATGATGTCCAGCGCAGATAACTTTTCAAAACATGCTCATGAGGTATAAGAAAATGTATTTAGCATCTCAAATTGGGAAAATAATGTGTATTTATGTAGTAATAATATCAAATAATTAACATGGCCTCTAATGTTCCAGTCAACTGTTCTTTGTTTTCACACTTATTAGCATGTGAAGCTAATTTTGCTTTAAACCATGTTATGTTATTTTTATTTCAGATTTTTTTTTTGCTTTTATTATAATGTAGCACTCCAGAAGGAACACTATAGTATATACAGTTTATGGTTGACAGAAATGTAGTATAGAATGTTTGATACTTGTAATACAACAATAATATAACAAATCCCTCAGTGCCTCAGTGATAAAGTCTTCTTCCTGTTTGCAGATGATGCTCAAGTGCAAAGACAAAAAGTGGTACCAGATCTGATGGGGCGCGGGGCTCACGAGCTGGCACCTCACATTCGGAGTCCATCACGTCCGTCTCTTCGTCCATCCCTCCAGGCCTTCTTCACTCAAACTTTTGGGAGGTTCTTCCCTAGCACAATGAACACTGTCTATACCTCAGTCTTCGGGACACTGGAACTGAGGGGCACACGGGGAAAAGGACAAACAGTGTCTTTTTTTTATGTGTTCTGTCTCTCGTTTCTTCTTTTGTCCGGGACAACTACTCCGAGCCATCTGATTGGTCAACGGTCCTGGAGACTCTTCATTCTCATTTGCCAAAACTGTCCCCTTTACTGTTGTCTTCACTCCGAGCCTTTTGTGGCCAGTATTCAAACCGACGAACGCAACAAAAAAAAAAAAAAAAAATATTATTATAAGTGACTATAAATTATTGAAGAAAATGTAAAAAAAAAAAAAAAAGGCTATTCTGAATACATATACATGAATTGAATAAATGTGTAATGCTGTATCTTCTTCGAGTGACGTGTTCAAACGAGGACAGAGCGGAAGAGCAGAAGGCCCAAGGACACAGTGCAAGACGCCACAGGAAGTGCAGCCTCCATCTCACTCCAGATTCTCCTCTCGATTGACAGGTTTCATAGTGTTGCCAACAGTGTGTGTGACTGTGTTCATTTATACGTTCTCCTGCCACGCCTCCCTTTGTTTGAACAGTTTGTTTTTGGCTCTGGTCTGTATTACTGGAAAATCTCTTATTTTTATATTGTGAAAGTAAATACTATTTGATTTGTAGAGAGAGAGAGAGAGAGAGCGAGAGAGACTTTGGGGGATATTTGCTGAAGTTAATTTATCCTTTTGAAAAGGGCTGGAACACGAGGAGTGGAAGGATGTGTAGGCATACCTGATTCAATGACATGGCATTACTTGATATAGAGATTTATCTATGAACTTCACATAAACTTGTCTACCTGAGTTCCCATTACAGACATATAGTAACTCATAGTAGTAACTCTCCCTCCGCTGTCATTTGCTTCCAGTTAATTCCTTTCTAATAGTTAATTTACAAATACTGACGATGTTTTAAACCAGGGGTCGCCAACCTTTACCCCAGAGAGCTGCTTCTATAAAACAAAAATGTGGCTTCAAGAACAGTAACAGCTATCGTTAGAAGGTGGACATTGAACTATAAACATTATCCATTTATCAGTGCAGAAAGCATCTACAGTATAGGTTTACAGTGGCAATGGGCATGTGATGAATCAAGTATTTAGCATAATAAATATGCTTCCAAGTCCTTTGGGGAGCCGCTTGCTGTTGGAGAGCTCACAGCAGCTCTAAGGTTGGAGACCACTGTTTTACACAAAGCCAGATAAGTGAATTACATACACATGAGTAGAAGGCCTATTTATGTGTACTCATATATGCAGGTTAATACTGACACATATGTGTACTCCTTTAAGACCTCTGTTGTTTTTCTTACACTTGTTTTGTATGAAAAGCTACTAAATGTGTTATTTATTTTCTATGGTGCAGAACACGGTGTCAGAAATGTTGAGTTTATACTGTATTTCCATTTGCTGAAACACTCCAATGTGTCCTTTTCTCTGTCTACCTGGCTTTTAACCTTTATTTGTATATAAGTAAATAGTTTGACAATCTAAGACCAACTGGAAAGTACATAATAGTGGTTGCTGATGCAACGTCAGAGGAGAGAGGCCATATTTTTTCTGACGCCAAAGAGTTGCTTTATCTTATCATTGCTTTTTCATTTTTGTGCATCGTGAGTGTTGGACATATTTCTATGGCACAGATTTCATCTACAGAGCCAAGATCCAGGCTTATATCAGGTCAGCATATAGAAATATTCATTCTAACATTGAGGTTAAAAAGAACTGATCATCCATCATGGTATGTTGTAATATTACATTTTCTGGGCTCAGTTGTTGGTCACTGAGGTTGTGTCCCTTGCTCCTGCATTACACCACTGCATACTCTTATTTGTGTTTTATGTCTGCCGGTGTATAGCCTTTATTGATTTCATTTGATTTGACCACATTTTCATTGCTCCCTTTACCACGTGTGCTTACACCACTGCAGCATTAGAAGGTGACTTCCGCATCTCTACATACTCGTTTTACAGTTTTCAAGCTAATATTTTGCCTTGTGCAACTATTGATTATAATTGGGAGAGTTGTCACATTCCTTGTCAAATGTAACTTATTTCAGGGAATGTTGCTTCATCTGACTAACATTAATCCCTGGTTCTTATTTGTTTAATTTGACATTTATTTATGTTTTTTACCTTCCATTGTATGCAGTGTTCCCAACTGAATGAGCATTAATAGTTCGACCACTAGAGGGAGTCTGTCTATCTGCCATCTGCCATTTTCTGTCCTGGAGTCAATAGTTATCAGTGGGTTGCAGTATTTTTCTCATTGTAGCCAATTTTCTTGTACAGTTTTATGCAACTTTCACATGGATGTTTATGACTTTATCTGCTGCCACAAAGATTTAGACATTCTGTAGATAAAGATTACTGTGCAATGGGAAATAAAAGTTGAAAATGTTATAAGTTCATCTCGGACTTTTAATGAGTGACCAAACCAATTATGATTTATTTCCAACTCCTTTTCCAAGATTACATGATTTAAATTAGTCGGTAGAATTATTGAAATGAATTACATCATTACAGGTTTGCCCAATCCTGTAATATGTTCTTTGTGCACTAGAGGGCAGCAGAGCCACGCGCCTGCATCGGCTGCAAAATGTTTTTTTGTTTTTTTGCCGCGGCAGTAACGGGCCTTTGATCTTCATGCTGATGTTGAGTCATGCTCTGTGACTCATTAAACAGATCTAAAGATATTTAATAGTACTAGTGCACAAGAAAATTAAGTATATCTAGTATATATCGTCCATATCCATCCCTCAATTTAATGACTATACTTTTTAATCAAATGTAGTCATTAAATTGAGGGATGGATATTACATGATTTATACTGCCACAGTCCATAATCAAATGTGGGCCTGACCCTGAGAGGTGTCATGTTTTTAAGGCAACATTACATAGACACTGTTAGACCATTGTTGTTGAAAAGGTTATAGGTTCAAATTTGGCTAAGTCTCAGTGTTGAACTGTTTTCTCTGACTGTTGCTGTGGAAAAGGTCACAGGAGAGAGGTGCTGACCCCGTGTTGCACAGACACAACACCTGTAGGTTTAACACTGCTGTTTCTGTGGTGACAGAGAAACATAGATGACCTGGATCATATCTCCATTGTGAGCCTGGACCTAACATCATGACTGATAAACACAAAGGTTTCAAAGTAAGCAGTTATTTTGTTCTAAAAAATTATGTAATGATTTACAGGCTGAACTCCAAAGCAGAGTCGCGAGACTGAGGCAGATTTAACAGTTTATTTTACAAAAGAAAATGTTGCAAGCAGTGGAGGCGAGGAGCAGGACAACACGAGGAGCAGGACAACACGAGGAGCTGGACAACACGAGGAGCAGGACAACACGAGGAGCTGGACAACACGAGGAGCAGGACAACACGAGGAGCTGGACAACACGAGGAGCCGGACAACACGAGGAGCAGGACAACACGAGGAGCAGGACAACACGAGGAGCAGGACAACACGAGGAGCAGGACAACACGAGGAGCTGGACAACACGAGGAGCCGGACAACACGAGGAGCAGGACAACACGAGGAGCAGGACAACACGAGGAGCAGGACAACACGAGGAGCAGGACAACACGAGGAGCAGGACAACACGAGGAGCTGGAAAACACGAGGAGCAGGACAACACGAGGAGCAGGACAACACGAGGAGCAGGACAACACGAGGAGCAGGACAACACGAGGAGCCGGACAACACGAGGAGCCGGACAACACGAGGAGCAGGACAACACGAGGAGCAGGACAACACGAGGAGCCGGACAACACGAGGAGCCGGACAACACGAGGAGCAGGACAACACGAGGAGCAAGACAACACGAGGAGCAGGACAACACGAGGAGCTGGACAGCACGAGGAGCAGGACAACACGAGGAGCTGGACAGCACGAGGAGCAGGACGACACGAGGAGCAGGACGACACGAGGAGCAGGACGACACGAGGAGCTGGACGACACGAGGAGCAGGACAACACGAGGAGCAGGACAACACGAGGAGCAGGACAACACGAGGAGCAGGACAACACGAGGAGCAGGACGACACGAGGAGCAGGACGACACGAGGAGCTGGACGACACGAGGAACAGGACAACACGAGGAGCAGGACAACACGAGGAGCAGGACAACACGAGGAGCTGGACAACACGAGGAGCAGGACGACACGAGGAGCTGGACAACACGAGGAGCAGGACAACACGAGGAGCAGGACAACACGAGGAGCAGGACAACACGAGGAGCTGGACAACACGAGGAGCAGGACGACACGAGGAGCTGGACAACACGAGGAGACACAAGGAGCAATAGGTAAGATGATGTCCAAAAAGTACTACCAGACGTGATAGTATTATCTGGGGATGAGAAGATAGGTGTGATATACTGCAGGATGAATGAAGTGCAGCTGTATCTAGTCTGCAGCCCTGTGAGACCCCCCCACGACGAGGGGGAACAATCAAAACTAAACCATAGCTACAAGGTTACATAACGTAACCCTGGTTCTGTGATAGCAGAGATTCTGTGGCCCGGTGCCTGCTCTTACGGCGAGTGCTAGTTTCCTTCATTTTATCTAGAGCTGGCCTAAACAGACCTTTGGTGGGGTCATAAGCCGCATCCATGACCTCTGCCCTCTGTGTGTTTGTCAGACCTGAATGGTTAAGCCACAGACCCCATCTCTTGTCTGCAACTGTGAGTCCCATCACTCGTCACAGCCCTGAACAGCTTCACGCGCGGAGCATCGGAGCATTCACACATCTCCCCCTGGTAAGCGGACAGCAAAGTCACAGTGTTCAGCACACATGCAGACTGTGCCGTATATTTGTAAGTGTGTTGAAAGATGGAGGACGTGACCCTCTCCACTTTACTTTTAAGGGGAACATTACTTGAGGCACGGCGGTTGGGGTGGAGGTGATATGCCACAGAGGGCTCCACTTCTGGGGGTTCAGCCAGCACCAGCTCTTTCATCCCATGTACCTCCAGTTTAGAGTAGCCTTGGACTGGGGGTTTGCTCTTGAGCGGGTTAGTCCAGAACCGCCTCATCTCCTTCATACACGCAGGAACAGCATGAAGGAGCTACTTGGGAGTTGGTTGTGGAGCCGTTTGTCATCATATGTCTCCCCCCGTCCGTGTCTGCAGCGGCAGGCCAGGTTATGTTGAGCCTGGCAGCAGCACGTTTGCACACTTTGTACAGGGGACTGTCCACCGGGGATGTAGCCCCGGACGCACTGGGGGGTCTGGACTGGAGTCTTCCACATCCTCACAGCCCTGATTGAGCGTGTTTAATGCCCATACATGAAATGCACATTGGATGAGGGTTTTTGCCCGAAATTGCAGCTCCGCACGACGCGGGACAAGCCCAGGAAGAACCCTCTTTAGGCTTCAGATCCGACCTTTTGGTAGAAGCTGACATTATTCCTGGGAGGAGAGAAGAACCAGCGTGAATGCAGTATTAGTCATTAAACTGTATGAACCAACGCTCAGAGTTTAATATATTTACATATACACAGGGTAAGATCTTAGACAAGGCTCATTACAATTACATGTTGTACATATGTTTTTTGTTTAATTTGTCCTTTTTTTTCCTCAGCCAATTGTCACATAACAGAGCGATATGTTCAAAGGCTCATTTGCTTCAATCTGTCAGGCTGCGTAACATCTGCGTCTCTGCATGAGATCGAGCAAATGGCTGCTTCAGCATCTCTCACCATATTCTGCAGCTTTGTAATGGGACATATAGAGTCTGACATTAAATACGATTATACTGCTCAATGTGCTATGGCTCCCATTGCCCTTTTGTTCAGTGTGCACTTCATTTACAGGCAAAACCACCCTATTAAATGTCTATGGATGCCAAAGGAAAGATGGAACTAACAAAAGGAATTGAGGAGTAAATGGTTTTCAAAAATCACAACATGGTACGTCTTCACAAAGGTCATTTTATGTAGAATTAAAAAAAAAAAAAACTATTTATCACATTAACACAATTTCATGTTGTTGTTGTTTTTACATCTATTTGCAAACACATTGAACATTCTAATTCACCGTCAGGACCCTGTATTGGCTAGTAATTCAGGTTTTTGAAATTCTAATAACTTTCAGTATTTGAGAAACCATTAACGGTTGATTCATCACCATTTAAAATCTATTCAGTGATATGTGTCTTGGCTCCTCTGCTCGTGCTTCAATATGCGAGGCCTGCCACGGTTTAGCATAAAATGAATCAAACTTTAATGAGTGGGTTGAAAGCTGCCCGCGCCGCTGAGGATTACACCAGATGAAGTGACTGAGCGAGATAGTTCCACCAATGCTTCCTTCATTAACCCATTCAAAGTTTTAATCAAATATGCAATTAATTTCACACCGCTGCTATTTTAATTACCATCTTCTCTGTGTTATGATTTAATGCGGATCCTATAGACAGTTTTAAATTCTTCCCGTGTTTTCATTCGGGCTGAAAGTGTTGCTATCTCAGCCCACAATAAGACCAGCTGCTACTTTATGTGTCGTGGTTACCATAAGACAACCATCTACACTTTGTGCCATAATGTATGTTTGATCATACCCGGAGATCTCATCCAGACACGGCGACGCATTCATTATTAACAGTCCCAGCGAGGTGTGTGTTTGGGATTCCTTTGTGGCCCCAGGGACTTTATGGCGGCGGTTTGCACATGACTGTGTTCCTACAGCATTGTGACGGCGGTGAACCTGTCGTAGATGTGCAAAGAGCAGACTAAGAATGGAATTTAAGCTGGTGAACCACTGAACATCACGCATAAGTGTGTGTTTACTGTATTGAACAATATTAGGACATATGTACTTGAAGGCTTAAAGTGCATGTTTTCTTATTATTACTTAGTTTGATTGGATAGTTCCTTTGGTAAATATTTATTATAATTTTACATTAGTCAAGTGGCAGTTTGTGAAGAAAAACTGATGATAAAAGTTGAAAATGACAGGAAGTAGAGCAAGCAGTTGAACATGACAGGAAGTAGAGCAAACTGTTAAAAATGACAGGAAGTTGAGCAAACTTTTGAAAACGACAGGAAGTAGAGCAAACGGTTGAAAACGACAGGAAGTAGAGCAAACTGTTGAAAACGACAGGAAGTAGAGCAAACTGTTGAAAACGACAGGAAGTAGAGCAAACTGTTGAAAACGACAGGAAGTAGAGCAAACTGTTGAAAACGACAGGAAGTAGAGCTGAGTGAAACAGAATCCCTTTGTCTGTGTCATCAATAAGTGACATTCCATCTAAACATGCAGGGACAATTGACACACGCAGTAGACAATTTTGTTTTAAGAGCGATCCTTAAGATTCCAGATACAAATCCCTTTTGAGTTTGGGTAAGAATCGTGGTCAGCTGGGAGCAGCTTGGAGTAGAGCCTCTGCTCTTCCACTGCATGAAGAATCTGTTGAGTCTGTCAGAGCTTGTTGCATTGGAAGGTTAATTTGGATTGAACTGCTTTGTCTCTGTTGGGGCACAATTGGCTCAGTTTGTTTTTAAATCGATATGCTTTAACTGTAGCTTTGACACACAAACACGTCCCTTTATACTCACACAAGTGCCCTTTGGTGAAGTATTTATCTGTTTTGTAAAGTCTTTAACGTGTCAGAGATTCGTTTTGGACTGATTTGGCGAAAGCCCTGTAGAAATGAATCGGGCAGGAAGTACTGATCCTGACCATTATGTATTTATTGACCTTTATTTTACCAGGAAAGTCCCACTGATATTTAACATCTCTTTTCCAGAGGAGGGGAGGAGCCTATTGTACATGTTTTTAGCAGTAGAGGAAACGAGAGCATTTGGAGGAAACCTATGCAGACACAGGGAGAACATGCAAACTCCACACAGGAGGCCCCTTGTTGCCCAGGAGTTAAGCCCACCTTGAGCTTGCAAATGTAAAAACACTAAATGTAGTTAAAACAGTAATAAAATAATATCCTTTCATTTATCTTGGAACATTATCATTAATTGAGCACAAAACTAAAATGTATGGACGGATCTTGGCAATGATAACAATAGTAAGTCTGTATAATCCCTCATTCGTTTAGGAGTGTTCCACTGTAGAAAAAGGTTCACGTTTCGACTTTCATCCAAAAGTAGTGGTCTGAAAACTCTGATTTGTATCTTTCACTGAGTAAAACCTCCTCACCAGGGCCGGCCCAAGCCTTCAGGGGGCCCTAAGCGAAAACATTTTTGGGGGCCCCTCACCACGTCATCAGAATCAGTTTTATTGCCATTGTCAGTAAACAATTCACATATGGGAACTTTCTTCAACGCAAACAAAGCGCACCAAAACTCCAGGGCATCCGTTTGCCAGTTAGTTTATTCTCAACACCTCACAAGCTCAAATATTGCTAACTTAAATCCCACAATGCAACTTGGTATTCCGCTGACATCACCTCTACTCCCTGTACAAATAACACACGTCCCAGATATGTTTTTGGGCGTATTTGTGGGCGTTAAGGGTCGACAGCCACATTAGCACATTAGCAGTTTAAACTAATGAACACTAATGAAGACCTTTTTTGGGTCTTCTGCTGCATTTTAATGTGGTCCAGCCGGCTAAAGTAAGAGTAAAATGTTGAGGTTGTAATGCTATAAAATGATGATGTGATGAAACTGTGCCAGGAGAAAATGACTAAAGCCAGTTATTAATACATTAGTGTACTTAATTACTCAATACAATAATTGGCTATGAAAAATAATTATGATCAAATTGATTCATTTTAACTGAAAATGTAAAAGTAATAGTTATCCTTACTAATTTATCTTTTACAGCCCCCAACTGTTCCTTCTTGCTAAAGTGACAAAACAAGTTATATTAAATTAAACAAATGGCATAAGCATTGCTTGATTAACAATTAACACTGATAGAACAGTGCAAACATGTTATTCCCAGAGAATGAACAGAACTAGAAGTGAAGGTCCAAACCTCGCTATTGTGAAGCGACTGCATTTCTGCAACTTTGCCACTTTTATATAAAAATATATAGTATTATTCTATAACAGACGCAATCATAATATGTCTGGTTATTTTTCACTATCAATTTATTATAATTTATAACAAATAGTCTAATGATGCTTTTTAAATAAATTGAAATGTTTTATTGCTCTATTAAAAGTTAATTACAATATAAATGTTTGTTCTGATCAGAACATCACACACTGGACTCCGGCATGAAACAATGCTGCGATGTGATTGGCTGATGGACCTTACATGCATAAACCTTTACGTTCCTCTTATTGCACTTTAAGAAGTCAAAGTAAAACAGACATCACGAGTCACGATTGATCTCACACATGGTGATGTGAGGGAGAGGGGACGCAAACTCAAACCCACTCATCTCTAACTGAGGCTGCACAGGGGCCCGGGACAGGGGCCCGGGACAGGGGCCGCACACTGTTCACTCCAAAGTCTCACGTCAGAGGTTCTGGACGAGACGGCGCTCGTCTGGACCGGATCTCCGCCTCTTAGTGACCGGGGCATAGACGCCCCTCACCGGCCTCACCTGCAGCTAACACTACCGGGCTGGTGTAAATGTTAAGCTTATTATCTTTCATTCAGACATATTGTGCGCGGAGCAGAGCTCTCGTCGCCTCCAGCCTGAGCGAACTAACGTGACAGAATCGTGTTGTTTCAAACAGCAGCATTAACCGTCTCTTTGTAAGAGAAGTTCAATATCTGGAGAGTGTTGTTGAGTTTGCAGTTTCTTTACATCGTCAAGAAGTTTCTTCTTTCGTTTTTCGGCATCGGGGGGATATATTCCTCTGGACATGAGGACCACGCAGGGACCACGTTGTGTTGTGTTTATGTTTTGCTCTTCTGCTCGCGCACAATGAAGTTGCCCAATCAGCGCAGGTTTGGTGTCTTGGTTGCCAGATTGTCATTACAAATAAATGCGGTTTGTGCGTTATATGTTACCGCTGTGTGCGCTGCCGCGCCAGCAGCGCTACTACACTAGTGGCGCACGCTGCACATGCACTTCTCATAAGACGGGTTGCCAGATTGGGGGCCCTACTAACGCCTCGGGGCCCTACGCGGCTGCTTAGTTCGCTTATAGGCTGGGCCGGCCCTGCTCCTCACCAGGTGGAACCTCCTCATAATAGCCTGTCCTGTTAATCTGTCTGTTTACCCAGTTCAGTCCATTCAGGTGCAGCCAGCACACACTGGGATCTGTATGTCCCATTACAGGGCTGTGTAGGGTAACAAAGAAGATTAGTCTCATACTTTTAACAACCCTATATCAAACCCAAGTCATGTCCAACCCATATTTGCTGAATATCTCAAGGAGCTAATAATCCACAAGTGCAGCTCTGTGGAAGAGTCATGATCCTCGTCTATTCCAGCTTGATCCTGGTCTGAGGAGCAGAGAAGATAAAGCATCATCTCCCCAACCTAGCAGTTTTTTTTAAGTTCTATTTTTCATTTAGCCCCAATTAACATATTATAGTCAAGTGACCATCTTTTCCAGCAAGTGGTTAGAAACATTTGTAAGTTTGATGAGGGACATTTTGTGCTGGCTTTGTTTTCTATAGTTTGCAGTGGTCGATATCTATCAAAGGTGAGTGGATCTTTCATTGTGGTCGTTTCTGTATGTATACACCATACAGCTGGTCAGAAACCCATTCATTGTCCTATTTTGTCTGCCCATGGACAAGCTTTCCAAACTTGGCCTGGGCGAAGTGCGGTTTGTGAGGGCAGCGGGACCTGTAATTAGTGTGGACGACTGTTGGCTTTAAGCAGGAGCACGAGGCTGTGTCCTGGACGGTTGTTTGGTGGCACGCTTGGCTTCCTCTAGGTGTGGTCTGCTGCTGCTGCTGCTGCTGCTGCTGC
>NW_027315723.1:29159383-29231883 GCF_026437365.1 Eucyclogobius newberryi | reverse complement strand
TTTTTACTCTTGCACAACTGGTTCTCGCTTCACGGCAAGAGGGTCCTGGGTTCAACTCCCGGGTGTCAGGGGTGCCTTTATTTGCATGTTATCCCTGTGTCCCCGTAAGTTTTCCCATCCATCCACTGCCATTCATATAATCCTTCTTCCGGTGTATTATTAACATGGAGCTGCCAACCTCCAGAGAAAATACAAAGACTGTTGTTTATATTATTTGCTTGATCATATCTTTCTATACGAGCCTAAATCTAAATGTACTCTTATGTATTGATCAAATGTGGCAGTACCATACAAAGTACAACATTATAAGATCAGGGTACGTGTTTCTAATCTACATTTTATTAGTGCAGTTTTCAAAAATGGCTACATAACTGCCATATTATCCAGCAGAGTACTCACATCTCTCACTAGCCTCAGACGGATGCTCTGAATCTGCAGCTCTAGACATATTTGCTCACAGTAGGGCTCAGTGGGGTGCAACGTTTGCCCCGCAGACAGAGGAAAGGGCAGGGTCTAATTAACATTTGCCCCATTAATGCCCTCTTCCCCCCAACAGCAGACTGAAATCTGTGTAGCAAAACAAACTCAGCTGCTCAGTTAAGAGGCTGGGAAGACATTTGCAACTAGAGGGTCTGAATTTTATTACTCCTAGTTCGGAAAAGCCTTTACATCATCAAGTTTTTTCATTTATGCATTTATTTTCAGGCGTTATTCTCCATTAGATCTCACAATAAACCTGTTGTTTTGCCTTAACGTCTTACATCAGATGCTTTTTTTAAATGTATTGGTAATGTATGTGACGTGTCTTGCACAGCGACACAATGCCAGTGCGCCCATGCTCTCGGGTGATAATAGTTCTTTTTTCCTTTTTTTTTGAGGCGCTAAGTTGAAACAAATTGACATGCTCTGCTGTCTTTTGTTTTTGGCAAAGCACAGTGCACCCCGCTGGAATTTGCACACATGCCCACACTTCATTTGGGAATTTTCAAAAGCGAGTGCCCTGGGGTTGCCATGGTAACTGTGTGATTGGGAACGTGAATTTGAATGGTGGCTGTCAGCGTTAAAAAGGCGAAAAAAAATCAAAAACAAAATGAACCTCTCTGCCGCTTTGATACATATTTTCTTTACCCACGAGACTTTGCGTTAAATGTGGGTCAATCATAAGCTCCTATTAAGTCTTCATCCTGCTGAGGCACGTTCATTTGCATTGGTTTGTACTCGGCAGTATTCCATTATGGAGCTGGTTTTCACTGATGACAGGCGGCGGAGTGAGCCGGGTTAGATCTATGTAGAGGCCGCCACGCTCTCAGAAGCATGAGTATCATTTTATTTTTTAGCAATAAAAACACCTGTAGATGAATAACTGCAACATACATTAGTTAAATTCCGTATTCTAAAGCAAAATGAAAATATCTTCATAGAGACAAGAAGGGGGGAAAGTTATGTAGCGCAATTTTGAAAATACAAGCGAAAAAAGATATTCAGGGATTTGGCTGAATTTTTTGAATATACTAGGCTACACCCAAAGAAGTTATTGATAATAAAGAAATTGTTTAATAGGAATGATTGGTAACTACTTAGTTAAGAATTAGTTAAGATTAGGCTACTGATTAAGAAGTGAATCATTCTTAATAACCTATTTGTTCATTATGAATTAAGTCTGTGTTCATGCTTTTTAATGGCTGTTAAAGTGCAGTTGTTATCAAATGTTACAGATTTTTGTTTTTTTAATCCCAAAATCCCATTCTTGTCCAAACAGTCCCTTTGATGGCTCGAGGCTTAGCTCTTCCAACCCACAGAGTAAACACTTAAACCACCATCATCACAGGCAGATCGCTGTGAACAGATGTACTCTTCTAGTTCCAGATTGACAATAGCTTTAAAGTAAATGTTGGCACCAAGACCTCAGCAACACCAACGCAAAGACAGAAGGCGAGCAGTTTGGGAGGAGATGAAGGTGCTGAGGCGGCGTATGGTTCTGCTGCGACGGCGAGGCTTTTCCTGAGACTGACTGACAGTGACGGGCAGATGACGAGAGGAGACTGTGGTAAACGGCCTCCTTTTCTCAGGCGTCTCTGTTTGTCACCGTTCCGCCCGATAATAACGAAGGTGTGTCGTTGTCCGTCTCCGTGGTACCGCTCCTTCTCCACCTGTCCATCCAAAAGCTATTCCCGTCCCATCATCGCAGACTGTAAGCACGCCATGAAGCTCCGGACAAAGCGAACGCAGCGGAGAGGAGCGGCAGCTGTGAGGGGCAGGTAATGTAATCGCTTTGCCAGGCACGCGTCCAGACGGATAGGCACACAAGCGCAAATCCCCCCGAAAAGCGTAGTCTCTTTCTGTAATAAATAGCTATCTGTTACTCTAAACCGCCTCCCCGGAGAGTGGCTTGTTATGAAAGAGAGGGTTTTGAGCGCGAGGCGTTGCGTGGATGTGTCTCGGCGTGAGCTCTGATGACTTCCTCCCCTGTGGATGTCGGCTGCTGGAGCACGAGGAGCACGAGGAGAACGAGGAGGAGGAGGAGGAGAGGCTGTCTGCTTAGCTCAGCACTAAACGGGCGGAAAGCTTCGATGAAAAATTAGGACTGTTGGCACAGCAATTAACAATTAAAAACGACATTGTATTCTATCTTATTCAATGGTAAAAAAGTTCTCAAAATTGCACCGCGCATTTGTTTTATTGCAGGGGCTGAAACGAGGCCATTGATTAATCGCAACTCATCAATAACAGAGAGATGAATGATATCAATGGAGTTATTGTTGTCTTCGCATATGACAAAACATGTGATGAGAGAGTAGGTGTTTATACTGCTGTTTATGGAGGAAAAGGGGGAATGGATTTCAGAGTTCAAAAGAGCTAAAACTGCACATGTTAAACAGATAATTCACAAACTGATCAGATGTTAGCGTTGTCATGGTGCTAAAATGTCAAGTTTGATTTCAGTACTAAGAAAAAGGCTTGGTACTTGATGACGCAGATATCGATAACACGTTGATAATTCAAACACTCTTTTTTTAGACATTACAGTGTGATTTGCGACACTAAACAATGGTATACATAAATATTCTTTTTATATTACCAAGTCTGCTTCTATAGTTTTAGGCCAAGATCATGTATTCAGGAAAGGTCATATTGTCTTGTTTATGGATTGTTATCTAGTTTTGAAAATAGTTTTAGTATTGATTAGTATCTTAAGTATGTAAACTTCAAATAGTATCGGACATTTGGAACATAATACGCTTATCGTAAATATATTGATTATTATTACGTTCTTTCTACTTCACAAGCTTTAATTCAAATACCAAGAATAATGTGTCCTGTTTAAGCCCACAGTTTAAAATTCATAAAGTTTAAATAAACATCCTTACAACTATCACTATTACTGTCAGCTGATTAGAATAACATAGTTAGCTTGTATGCTTGGGCAGTGTTGTTTTTTCGGTGCAAATATGGAGCATAAGAGACTTGGTGTTGCAAATGTGGCAGTGTGAAAGTGTGTAGAGACGTGCCATCTGCCGTCCCTCTGCCCGTCTCTGCCCGTCCCTCTGCCCGTCTTTCAGTTGTCTCCTCACGTCAGATCTGGTGCATGTGGTGTGTATGTTAAAGTCGATGTAAACAGAGCACTGGCCTTTTCCCCGTCCAGTAGAAGATCTACATGATCTTGTATGTTTCAGAGCCGTCTGCCTGGAATGTTCCAGATCATTGCATTAAATGTATTCATCCTACATATTTGTAATTGCAGGTATTTTATTACTAGAACATTGTATCTACGTTAACGTGTATTAGGCACTATTGTTGTTGTCATTGTTAACACACATACTGCCCTGATGAAGACTTGTGTGAACATTTAATTTTGATATTCAGGAATCACACGTGCCTCAGACACTTTCTTTCTGTTATTGCCACTGCTGCCCTGTGGCAGACTGACAGAAGTGAGGCTTCCAATCAGCATCATCTGCCCCTTCGACCGACACCAACCAATCACGCAATCATGCCTGAGGACACAACAACAGCTTGCTCTGGCCGCACCACTGAGGCATCTGTTCCAGTGGTCTTCCATTCAAGTACTGACTACACTCCTCCTCTTGCTTAGCAGGTGAGGCAGGTAAGGCTTCTTCAGGACTTAAATAAGGCTCAGCTCCCAATCAAAGACATTGGCATTTAATCCATATTACATTCAGGTAATGTTCAGAATACAGTATTTCTATACAAGTGTTATACAAATTCATATTTTAATACATTTTAACAATCACTGAGGCATAGAAACTATGCTTTAATGTCCAAGAAAATAAAGTAGTAGAACACTTACCCCTATTAAAACACACTAAACTAAACTTTTGACATTGCCTATCAATGGAGCAGTATGATCCGAGCCTGAAAACAGTGCTGCTCTTGTGACATGCAGTGACAGAAGAATCCACGGTGGGTGCACAGCACAGCGTGTTGTCTATTGACAACAGTAGAATGGTGTAAAAGACTTGTTCGTGGCAGATTTGAAACACAAATGTTCCACCAGCTGTTCCTGTTGACAATGTTTCAGAATGAGCAGAGTTTATGCACAACTGTGTCAAATGCTGTAAAGTGTCTTTTACATTGGCCCAGGTTTATGGTTTTGAAAAAGAGGCTGTGGATTATAGAGCAAGTTTAAAAAGTTACAGAGGGTGTTAATCATGGGATAAGACATGCATGTTGGGTTTGGATGCAGTAGCTTAGAGGAAAAGGAAGTGGGCAAAACTCGAATAAGAAAATCTCCTTTGAGAAAGTCGTGACACAGTGTTGGCCTAGTTACAGTATTGAACATTTTGTTTTCAAAATGGTTAATTCTCTTTCAGAACTACAGTACTTTGTTTGTGGAAATGTCAAGTCTTCCCATTGAGTAAGATATTCTATCCATTTTTAGCTTCGACTTTAGGCATGACATTCAATTATCAGACTTTTGACAGGTCTGATATAAGAAGGAAGGAATATTCTCAAGGTTGATTATGCCTCTGAGCATCCAGGCTAATATGAATTAGTTAGTCAGAGGGGGAAAATAATCATTGTGCTCAATTTTCCCATTCACGTTTAAAGAAAATCATGGTTCATTAGCAAAGACCACGCAACCACAGAGATGTCAGTCAAGCAGTGACTGAAGGCTGGTTTGTGATAATGTGATAGTTTATTGTCCCAGGGAATATATACATGCAAAAAAAACTGGTTAATTCCCACAATGCACTTAGACCCTAATTAGCTCCGCAGAAGCTCAAATGGTTCAGGTCTGCAAGAGCCCGGGAGCTTGTGACTGCTGAGGCTGACGGAGAAGCATGACCCAACCTTTAGCCGGCATAAGAAGGCTTCTGGGTAATAGAGGTGTGGTCCGAAGACTGAGGTGGAGGGTGGTCCTGCTCACATACCTCACTTAACATACAAACTACATTTAATTCAATGCCTCACTTGTCAACTGAAGTCAAATGAAATAGTCAAATTTGTAAATCTGTACACAAATCCATAAAACAGCACTTAATAACAAGATTCAGCACGGAGCTTAAATCACTATTGCATCGCAGAGACACACATGGATGAGCTGGTAAACCATTGCATACAAAAGAAGACCTGGGATATGGCATTAATAAATCTCACATTAAAGTGCCGAAATTGAAACAGTAGGTGTGGTTTGTCATCCTTCCCGTTGTATAATTCCTTCATTTTCAAAGACGTACCCCTCTGTGTGTGTCTTTATTTAACGACATCTGTCACACTGCTGGCTTCACTGGCGCACTATGCGAGCTGGTTGGCTCCCACCTTGTCAATTAGTCAAATAGTATAGTAATAGAGTGGTTATCCATCATCCTGAGCAAGAAGAAGCCCATACCCCATGATTCTGGTGTCACCCAAGCCCAAATCGCTATGGCTGCTTTAGTGTCTTATCAGCACTTCCTCATGTCTGCACCGATGCAGAGAATCAATTACTGAAGCTAAGCGTGAGTCCAGTAGCACTGTAAAGGAGCCGTGTTTTAGCAAGCATTCAGAGACATCCAGCAGTCAGAAATCTGCTGTGCCTGCTCTTCCCATGGCCAAATAAACACGCACTGTGTAGATCTCCTCTGCACTATTTGAAGTGAAAGGATAAAGGTGTAACTTTTCCTGTCACCTGTTTGGCTCCGTGGAGACTGTATTAGTTTGAAACACAACATAAATTATATGGACAATTAAAACAACATGAATTAGTTAAATTTTCAATTCAATACATTTTTGAACCGTCCAAAATCACAACAGAGTCGCCTCCAAAGGTCAAATTTAAAGTGTTAACATTATTTTGAGTAGTCTTTTTCATTAGACATACATTGTCTCAAGAGTGGGAGCTTGCTCAGAGCACTCCTCTGTGGGATACTTTGCTCCAAAGCTTTCCACACTCTGGGCTGGTCCTACAGCTCCTCTTCTGGAGGCAGTCCTTGGTCAACCTCTGTTGTTTTCTTCGGACGACAATGCTTCCCCGAGTATTTTCTGGGAAGGGATTTGTTAAGTTTGTCAGACACAAAAGTCAAAGTACAGGACCGTCAGCGTGCAAGAAAAAAGTCTGAAAAGCTAAATTAGCTCCCAAATGTAAGATTATGCACCAAAGGTGGGCTGGAACTTTGCTCTCACTTTTATTACAGGTTTGTATCTAGAGCCCTTTGGTTGGTCTGGCTTTTTACGTGAGCGCAGTGAGCCATCTGCAGCTGGGTTTGTGTTTTTGCTTGTTGGAATTAGCTTCACTGATTGGCTGCTTGAACTGTCTGTCAGGGACATATTCCCAATATTCTGTCTCTGATTGGTTGAATCCTGTTTCACAAGTCCAGTTTCACTCGTGTTGTCATGGGTTACTTTTTCTTGTGCCATGTGTTTGATTGATGACGTCTGAGTAATATGTCGCCTAAAGATAAAACTGAATTTTATTAATGTTGCTCCCTGTGAGGATTTATGTGTAAGGAAAAAGAGCTTTTATTTAACCCAGTTATTACACAAACTCTGCAGAGCCCTTTGTCATGGACAATATTATTCTAAAGCTGTAAGTTCTGCTCAGGCTCTCCTCCTCCTGCTGCTGTAAACCATCTCCTGGCTGTGTCCCACCACAGACGTGTACTTTGGCCAGTAAATGTGTCTGTTTGCCCTGAGGTGCTGTTGATCAGAGCAGATTGTCAGACCTGCAGTGCCCTGATCAGTGAGAAGAGAATGCGCAGAGATTTAGGGCGGGGCTCCCCAAACTGACGGTTGGGCCCCAGAATTAAGTCACATGTTTAAATACAGTAGATGGCAACTTCTTTAGCAAATGTAAACCTTAAATTGACATCAAGCAGAGAAAACATCTGAAGAGAAGCAAAAACTACTGCAGTTCTGAACCCCAGTGAGAGTGTTTGTGACGAGCTGGAGAAGGTTTTGTGCAGCGATCACTCTCACATCAACAAAACATCAACAGGTGACTTTAACTATTACAGAAGCTTATTGAAACCATGCCACAGTGAATGTGTGCAACAACAACTATTAGACCGTGTGCCCCTTATTTACTGTGGCAATTTCTTTTTTTGACAGACAGTGTATGTTTAACTTTGTATAATGTGTACTCCTTTTATCATCGTCAACAATGGAAAATTAGAGTCCTGGCACTTCTTTTGGTCCACTTAAAGCACTAAAGCACTACTATGGAGTACATTTTCTACTGCACACAATTTAAGGATAGTTCAAGAAGGGGTCAAACGTAGCCATGTTTGGACACTTAAGATTGGACTTACATTGGGTGTTCATTGGCCACATCAGCAGTAGAAAGATGCAGTTTTATGGGGTTGAATAATTGTTTAAAAATCTATTTCAACTCATATTTTTTAAGACAAGTTAATTAAAAGCTATTTCTGCCAACCCTCGCTAACCACACCCAGTGACTCAGGGAATACAATGTAATAGTTCTTAAGTCTTTTTCCAATGAATTCTTATTTGTTGATAAAAAAAAAAGTTACCGAATGTATTTACTCTTTTATATATCCAATTAACATACCATATCTAGCCATAATACATGTATTTAATAACATTTCCAGGGTTAACCTCAAGTACTACACTACAAAAAGCAGCCCTGACGTGAACCGTGTTCCCGACTCTTTGACATTTCATTTTTGCCTCTTGTGTCCGAATAGATTTTCATGTGATTTAGTTGCCACCAAGCTAATGCTAATCAGCGCAATTAGTCAACAGCAGGCGTCTTAATTTATGCGACTGGGGCCAACGCAGCGGCCCGTTTTGAAATGCAGTAGCAGTGACAGTGATCGTCAATTAGGTTCTGGGTATCAGGGACACGCAAAGCCACAGATGGATGACACGTCACCCTCCCCTTTCCACTAATTCATTGCTCCATTTGCATGATCCATTTAGGAAGCAGTTATTAAAATGGGAAATGGCTGTTGTCTCTGGTAGTGTCTTTTCCGTCACGGAGTGTTTCTACCCGCTACAATGTACGCAGATGGATTCTCAGTGTGATCCAGCAATGCGTTCAATAATTAAGTGAGAATAAGGACGAGACCTGTTTGCGCCATGGCGTTTGCGAGTGTAACCTGCACTACTGTTTGCCGCAGAGTAATTGTTAATTATAAGTTGTCTCATTAGATTGTTGTGCAATCTTTTTGCTAATGAGGTGCAGATATAACATAAGGCAGCCTATTTTATTCTATTGTGGGAAAATAAACAACAGGCAAGATGTCATTACAAGGTTAACAAAGCCCAAGAGCAGTATATACAAGAAATATGTTCAGGGCTTTTCCGTTTTCTTTCTTATTGATTAAAAAACAACTACAAAAAACACCTTGATAACTCCTTGTGGCAGAAGTTATTTTTGTGTTTTATCTCACAGTGTTATAATGCACATACTGATAAGCCCAAAGGGGCCTTAAGGACTAAGCCAAATTAAAGATACATCTGGTCAAATATTACTCCAATACAAATAAATCCATATTATTTCTTAAGTTAAACAACTGACGTATTCTCTGTATAAATTTGAACAGAACATTTTTATTTTTTTTGACAAATAATTGAACATGTTGGGAATGATAACTACATATTCTTGTAATATATTTAATATAAAACGAGGGAAAAGTGTCGTAGCTAAAACATGCTGTGAAGTAGATTGATTTGTGTAAAATATCCAATGTTCATGTGCATCAACAAGTCAACAATGCACTGATTCTCTGGGCGGGACGCAATCAGCCTTTTAGTCTGTGTAGAAGTTATTTTCTCTGGAGGTCGACAGCCCCATGTTAAATAATTACAACCGGAAGAAGGGTTACGTCAGAAGGAAGCGCCCAGACGGACTTCTGGAATAAGGTGAATAACAAACAAGAAACAAGAAGAAAGTCAAAGCTTCACCCACGACCTGTGCAAGGTAAAACCTTCTTCTGTAAGTGAGCATGATGTTTTAAATGGGACAAAAGATGTGGAGCCTTTTTGACAAACCTAATATACTTTTTTTTCAAATGTGGTGGAATCAATAAGAATTAACTCAGTGGGTCTGGGGCTTGGGCCTTCAATGAGGTCATACACAGTCCCACCCGAATAAATCCACCTCTTATTACCATCATATTACCATCATTATGATGCCATGGCTCTTGACGTTTAAACAGGTGTTGCTTTACCTTGTCCGCGCTCGTTCTTCGCGTGTTCTGTGTGCCGTTCTCCGTGACTTGCCGTTGTCCGCTCGTTCTCTGCAACACATGACGGCTGAATATGATTGGATAAAAGATCTAACATAAAGACCAGCCTCCAAATCTCAACCTGGGGCAGAAGCAGTGCAACAAGAGGAAAGCCATGAAATGAAGAGTATAACTCTTACTCTGGGGAATAATTTCATAAACATTTGTGGGAAAATAATATTTTTCCACAAATATTTATTACATTATTATATATATTTTTAAATCATATTCTGATTATGTTTAGGCTAGCAGAGAAGGCCTTGCTGGTCCTGACGGCCCACCACTGAATGGACCAGCGAACCTTCAGACCAGCGAACCTTCAGACCAGTGAACCTTCAGACCAGCGAACCTTCGGACCAGCGAACCTTCAGACCAGCGAACCTTCAGACCAGTGAACCTTCAGACCAGCGAACCTTCAGACCAGTGAACCTTCGGACCAGCGAACCTTCAGACCAGCGAACCTTCAGACCAGTGAACCTTCAGACCAGCGAACCTTCGGACCAGCGAACCTTCAGACCAGCGAACCTTCAGACCAGCGAACCTTCGGACCAGCGAACCTTCAGACCAGCGAACCTTCAGACCAGTGAACCTTCAGACCAGCGAACCTTCAGACCAGCGAACCTTCAGACCAGCGAACCTTCAGACCAGCGAACCTTCAGACCAGCGAACCTTCGGACCAGCGAACCTTCAGACCAGCGAACCTTCAGACCAGCGAACCTTCGGACCAGCGAACCTTCAGACCAGCGAACCTTCAGACCAGCGAACCTTCGGACCAGCGAACCTTCAGACCAGCGAACCTTCAGACCAGTGAACCTTCAGACCAGCGAACCTTCGGACCAGCGAACCTTCAGACCAGCGAACCTTCAGACCAGCGAACCTTCGGACCAGCGAACCTTCAGACCAGCGAACCTTCAGACCAGTGAACCTTCAGACCAGCGAACCTTCGGACCAGCGAACCTTCGGACCAGCGAACCTTCGGACCAGCGAACCTTCGGACCAGCGAACCTTCGGACTAGTGAACCTTAAAATTTCTGAATTTTCGGACTAGTGAACCTTCGGACTCGTGGGCAGCCACCAAATTTACTTACTGAAGAAAAGCCATACTGATTCAAATAATAATCATTTTTTCATACTGATTTCACACTTTGGAAATCACTTTAATGTCCAGAAAACAGCACAAATAAATAAATAAATGCATAAATTCACATTACACTGTATTACAAAAGACTTTCATTATTTTTCTGTCTGCAATGTTCCACTGTATATTCTATCTATCTCCATGGAGACAAGCAGGTGATGCCACCAGGCCACAAAACTGGTCAGATCACTGGCGAGGCGACTTCTCTCACCATACAGTACCATACAGTACCATACAGTGCCATACAGTACCATACAGTACCATACAGTGCCATACAGTACTATACAGTGCCATACAGTGCCATACAGTACCATACAGTACCATACAGTGCCATACAGTACCATACAGTACCATACAGTGCCATACAGTGCCATGCAGTACCATACAGTGCCATACAGTGCCATACAGTGCCATACAGTACCATACAGTACCATACAGTACCATACAGTGCCACATCCTACCTCACCAACAGGCAAGAGTTCATTTCCCTCTCCGGTCACTCATCCACCCTCTCCCCAGTAACGCAGGGGGTCGCCCAGGGCTCAGTCCTCGGCCCCCTCCTCTTCATCTGCTACATCTTCCCCCTTGGTCACATCCTCCGCCAACTCAACCTGGACTTTCACTGCTACGCTGACGACACCCAGATATACCTCACCACCAAATCCACCCAAAACCCTCCCCTCAGCCACATTGAAACCTGCATCTCTACAATAAAATCATGGCTCACTCTCAACTTCCTCAAACTGAACAGTGACAAAACAGAGCTCCTCCTCATTGGCACCAAATCCACTCTCAATAAAACTGGTCCCTTTTCACTCAGCATCGACACCTCGACCATCACCCCCTCTACCCTGGTACGCAATCTCGGTGTCATCATGGACCCCACCCTCTCCTTCACTCCCCATGTCAGCCACATTGTCAAGACCTCATACTTCCACCTCCGCCGCATCGCCAAAATCCGACACTGCCTCACCCTCCCCGCTGCTGAATCCCTCATCCATGCCTTCATCTCCTCCCGCCTTGACTACTGCAACTCCCTCCTCACTGGCATCTCCTCCCATTCCCTCCATAGACTCCAAATGGTCCAAAACTCCGCTGCCCGCCTCCTCACCCACACCCGGTCCCGTGATCACATCACTCCCGTTCTCCGCTCTCTCCACTGGCTCCCCATCAAGCAGCGCATAAACTTTAAAATACTCCTCCTCACCTTCAAAGCTCTTCACCACCTTGCCCCCCCCTACCTGTCTGACCTCCTCATCCCCCACCGCCCCACCCGAGCTCTCCGATCCTCCTCCTCTCTCACCCTGACTGCACCAACATCCCGACTCAAAACTTTTGGCGACAGAGCATTCTCCCGAACAGCACCCCGACTCTGGAACTCCCTCCCCCAACCTGTCCGCCACTCTCCCTCACTCACAACATTCAAATCCCGCCTAAAAACATACCTCTTCACCCAAGCCTATGACCTCCCCTACCCCTAGCCTCCTCTACCCCATTGCCTACTCTTCTACCCCCTGTTACATCCCCATCTTTTTCTCTCTACTTCTTCTGTCTTGTTCATTTTATCTGTATATTAATGTGTTCTGTACGTGTTGTCCCCCCCTGTCTGTAAATACCCCCCCCTTTTTTATTATGTTCAGCGTCTTTGGGTCACTGAAAAGCGCTATATAAATAAAAGTTATTATTATTATTATTATTATACAGTACCATACAGTGCCGTACAGTGCCATACAGTACCATACAGTGCCATACAGTGCCATACAGTACCATACAGTGCCATACAGTGCCATACAGTGCCATACAGTACCATACAGTACCATACAGTACAGTGCCATACAGTGCCATACAGTGCCATACAGTGCTATACAGTACCATACAGTGCCATGCAGTACCATACAGTACCATACAGTGCCATACAGTACCAAGTGCCATACAGTGCCATACAGTGCCATACAGTGCCATACAGTACCATACAGTACCAAGTGCCATACAGTGCCATACAGTGCCATACAGTACCATACAGTACCAAGTGCCATACAGTGCCATACAGTGCCATACAGTACCATACAGTACCATACAGTGCCATACAGTGCCATACAGTACCATACAGTGCCATACAGTGCCATACAGTACCATACAGTACCAAGTGCCATACAGTGCCATACAGTGCCATACAGTGCCATACATTGCTATACAGTACCATACAGTGCCATACAGTGCCATACAGTACCATACAGTACCAAGTGCCATACAGTGCCATACAGTGCTATACAGTGCCATACAGTACCATACAGTGCCATACAGTGCCATACAGTGCCATACAGTACCATACAGTGCCATACAGTACCATACAGTGCCATACAGTACCATACAGTGCCATACAGTACCATACAGTGTCATACAGTGCCATACAGTACCATACAGTGCCATACAGTACCATACAGTGCCATACAGTGCCATACAGTGTCATACAGTGCCATACAGTACCATACAGTGCCATACAGTACCATACAGTGCCATACAGTGCCATACAGTACCATACAGTGCCATACAGTACCATACAGTGCCATACAGTGCCATACAGTACCATACAGTACCATACAGTACCAAGTGCCATACAGTGCCATACCGTACATACATTCTAACATTTTACTTGAAGAATCATGTACAGACTTTGTGACGGAGCGTGTGGCTGGGGTAGAGCTGAATGATTTAGTTCCCATGTAAAGCGTGTCTTGCACTTCTGCACACGCACAGACGCACCTCACTTCCATCACAGCTCGAGTGTGAAGAGGAGCGCTGATTCTCACACGTCGGAGGCTATATTTGACCCTGTGAGCACATTGTGTACAGTTACATAAGCAGTGTCAAAACCGCCTGTTTAGCTGCTCTTTTCACAAGTTATTGATTTAATTTTTCTTGTGAATGTATAGGAAGGTAAGAGTCACGGTAAAAAGTGCAGAAGCTGGAACCTTAGTCATTTCTTTTGTAGCTGACTTTGGCCATGTACAGTCTATCGCTGCGTTATTTATGTATTTGGAGTAGAAATGGCATACAATTAATCGTTTGGTGCTCGTTCTCTAAATCGTGCCTGTCTGTGTCCTGATTGGTTGATTTATTGACAAGAATGTGGGAGATTTTAACCTTTTTTATAACAGCGTATTCACTCATAATTCGTTTTTACATCTCCAAAATTAAATTCACATATTCATAAGAAAAAATCAAGGTCACCAGCCCTTGAATCAAAAGTCTGGTTTTATTGAATTAGATTTTATTATTTTTAAGCTCCGATAGAGCAATGATTTGTTTGGGATGGTTTTCTGTGCAGCACTTTGGAAACAGAGTGGATTGGATTGGCTCAAACCTTTTAACATCCTCTAACAATCCTGCCAACCTGTGAAGTCCCCCCGAACTGGATCTATGGTATTCACGATGGCAAAGGTCGCACAGCACACTCCATATTACGCTGCAATAAACTATAACCCCAATTACAGAAAGGACGCGGTTACCTTGCCCTGCCCCGTGTGCTTTAAGTTTGCTGAGTGCAGGCCCATCCCTACATCTTTGTCACTCCTTTTTGCTTAACTACAGTGTGTCAGGCTCCAGATGCATCGCTCCCAACAACCATCCAGTCAGCGTTTAGCCTTCAGGATGAACACCTATCTGACCCAAGCCTCAAGGGCGAGAGAAAGACTGATGACGGGTAGAAAGAAGGGTGGGATAAAGAGCTCGACCTGCCAGGGAGAACAAAAAGCACTGGAGCATATTTCACATCGAGAAGGATCAGGAGAAAGAAGAGAATTTCATTTTGAGAAGAATACGTTTTAGCTGGACATGCAGGTTTCGAGGTGTAACGTGCAACGGTGTGCCTCAAAAAGCTTTTTGTGCGAACTGTTGTGCCACGTGCACCCAACAGAGCTAAAGCTTGATTGCGTTTCAGGGGCAGACAACGTGACTACTGTCGTTTTTGACAAAAGAACAAAGATGTATACCGTATTTTCCGGACTATAAGTCGCACCTTTTTTCATAGTTTAGGCCGGGGTGCGACTTATACTTATATTTATACTTATATACTCCGGAGCGACTTATATGTGATATTATTTGTTATTTTCTCACTTGCAATCGCATTTCATACTCCAGTGCAACTTATATATGTTTTTTTCTTCTCTATTATGCATTTTTTTTAATACTTATACTCCGGAAAACACGATAGTCTCGAATCATCATGTCTTCACTATGTCCAGAGGGCGTGATCGACAGGCGGATTAACCAAACGGAGTACAACAAGTAAAAAAGAAAGACAAACGGCGTGGTTATTCAAGGGGAGATATCTTCACATTTGAAAGACATGCACTACAAATAAGACAGTGTAATTGGATTGTCCCAAAAATGTATTTTTAAAAAATGTTTTGGTCTTCTGCGCTGCGTTTGCCCCTGTGCATTTTTAACGTTTTAGCCTTGGTCTGCCGACAGCCTCCCGCATGGCATAAATAGAGCCTGATTAGCTTCTCCTTCACCAGTAACATGATTATTTTAGTCTTGCAGTGTGAGTTTCATCACATGCACAGTCGAATAGGCCTTTTGTGTCTGAAAGCTTACTGAGGCTCTGGGTTAGGTTTATTCTTGAATTACCTCGGAAAACGCTCCCCTCGTCTCAGTGCATCAGAGACAAAGGGACAAATGAGCACAACCCTTTTACACTGTTTACACTGCGACTCATAAACCACCTGTGCCTGTTCAACGTGTGACTCTTTAGGTCTAGAATAAGCAATGGATACTAGCAGATGATGTGGGAGCTGTGGGCCTGAATTTTACAATTAAAGGGTAACGTTTGACACTGTTATTGGGAAATGTTACTGGATAAAAGCTATATTTCAGTTACATATTGTTCCCTCGGTTCTGGGGACACAAATGGGTTCTGCTTATTAAATTTGAAGTATAAACTCTACATATTCCACCTTTAACATTGTAGTAAAACTATTATTGTAACATTGTTTTGTGCAGTCTATATTTGTACACTGCCAATTTAGTGTACACTAGTTGAACACTCAATTGCTTTCCACCCAAACGTTTGTCACAAAATTGATTTCAAGAGCCCATGGGTTACTGAACTTCTAAAAAATAATATTATAATTAAAAAAACAAGCCGTGAATAAATATTTAAATACCGACTGTTATTTATAACTGTTATACCATTGCGCAGTTTTTTCCTTCACTTTCCCTAATAATACTGCTGACTAACGACGCAGCAAACAGCAGACCTGCCTCTGACAAAACACTATCACTTTTTATTGAATTCAATTTGTCCCCTTAATGAGTCACGCACCAGCAGATTTACTTATTTTTTTGGAGTCTGTGGCCTAGTTTCTCTGTACAGTTAATCGTGTCAAATGCACACTAACTTCATTTATCCCAAAACAGACCAGTCTCCAAACCCAGGGGCTACAGCAGATGCCCGAGACCGTTGAGGTCAAATGAACATCTCTCGTTTGGACTCGACAGCTCAGTTCTTTTCTGGAAACAATGTGAGAACAGCAATCTTGGTCCGCTTTATACTGACCTACTGGACTGAAAACGGACCGACTTTCCTTTTTTCCTTGCTCAGAATGCAGATGGATTGCTCCGGATGTGCTTATGCCGCTCGTGGCGTTTTGTGAATCGAGTGGTTTAGTTCTGCGTCTGCGTCGTTTGTTTCCTGACTTCAATTCCAACATTCATTTGTCTTCGGTCTGATTTCAGTACTAGATGATTGGAGTAAATGAATGAGTCGCAGATATGCACATATTTTGATTTATTTCGCCGCTTTCTCAAGATCAAAACATTTTCCAAACGTATATCTTCCCACACTTAATCAAAACATTTACATATTTTTTATTTATAACTGCCTATACTATTTAATTTAACTGACACTTGAGGAAACCCAGCGTATGCTCAACTGAATTATACATACTAACCCTTTTATCATTTATGTATACATCCTCCGCCGCTGTTTTCCCATCATTCCCCTTCAGGTTTTCCCATAACTAAGCAGATAAGATGTGATGGGTTCTGGGTAAAGTAGCCAATATTTGTACTCAATAGTTTGGGTAAGAGTGACTTTACTTTAAACTAATCCTACTCAAGTATTGTTAAAAATGTACTGACCCCAAAATAGTTGAGTAGTAGTTCTACTTTTCCCCACAGAGATGTGTTTTTTTCAAAGGGCAGGGGATGCTGGCACTGTTGAGCATTTGGTAACTTCCTGGGAACATGTTTTAATCAGCTTTTGACAGTTTCATTGTTTGATTCTCTTAACTTTCTGTTGGCCAAATCCAACATTCTGGAACACCCACCGAGAGAACTGCTTTTGTAAGTGTTGGACTTTGCAAAAATGTATTGAGTTACAGTTGGATGTAAATGTAAAACTTATATGTGAAGGAAAACCAAAACTGTTACACAATTAATAGTACTTCAAACAGAATATTACTTCACAAAGTTACTGCAACTGAGTAAATGTATTTGAGTACTACCCACCTTTGTAGATAAGTAAGTTATTTCTATGTTTCAAAATGTCTCTACATGGACTGGCTAAACGTGTTCTTATTAAATCCAGTCTGGAAAGAATGAAAAACATGGGAAAACAACTGCTTTTGTTTCCACTACTTAGTTAAATCTACCACATTTGAAACTGTCCAGTAGAGATGATACAATATTTAGTGCTACAAGAATAAAATTGCGCACACATAAGTAAAAAAGGGGTTGAAGTGCTGATGATTTACCCCTCTGGAGGAGCTGTAGTTCCAAACAAATGTGGCACAATAAAAAAAGAAAAAAACCACAACGTGAGACCAAAACTGTGACATTGCATCTTGTCTTGTCTTTTTCACGTGAACCGAATCATGCGTCTCTCCTACTGCCTGGCAAATCAATGTTTATGGCACTCAAACGAGCCGTCTGCTCCACCCTGACCGATCATCGACCTGAGCTCAGCCTGGTTTGAACCCCGACCCAACTGGCACCGAAAAGGTTCATGGTTACGGCAAATGCAATGGTCAATGACTGAACCAGGTAGAGTAGTTCTGGGTGAGGTTTAAGATAATAACTGCTAAAAATAAAGCTCTGACACGCTTTCTGACCTGAGACGGATTCAGATTTACAGCCCTGCATTTTTCCCAGTCGGCCCATGTGCTTCCTGTTGGCCTCTCGGGACTCGTGGGGTCGTCTCGAGGCTCAACCCTTTTTTAACGCACGCCCATAAATTAGAAATGCAAAAACATACTTCACCAAGACCGCACACTTTGTCATTTATTGTTTGTTTTTTTCCAACGCTGCAGCTGGACCTCGGCTTTGAGAGCATGAAACGACATCGATCGCAGTGAAGTTTAGTCGAGTGAAGTTTGTTAGTCTAATTTGTTGAGTTTTTGTGTTTGATTTATTGTGACAAGCCGATAGTGATGAATGCAACGTTGGGCTGACATTGTGGTTCCTGTGGTTCTTTGAAGAGTTGTCCCCGGCTGAACTTGGTCTGGTGGTTTTTGTGCTGTCATGGCTCAATAAAAACTATAAAGTACTTTCGATCTTTGGAAGTTGGAAGTTATCAAAAATAAACAGCCTCTTCTTATTCACCTTTTTATACTCCAGTGCCATGAGTGTATTTGTAGTGTTGGGCTTTGCAAAAATGTGTTGAATAGAAGTATTGAGTAACAGTTTGGATGTAAATGTAAAACTGAATATAATTGGACAAACTCATTAAACACCATAATAATGCATAGATTGTGATATTTCTAGAGAATAGACTCAAATGTGCCAAAACAAATCACATCTGAAAGAAAGGTGTGAAGCAAAACCAAAACTGTAACACGATCAATAGGACTTTAAACACAATATTACTAAAGGTAAAAGCACAATTTCTTCACAAAATTAATGCAATGTAAATGTAATTGAGTTCTAACCACCTCTGTAGATAAGTAAGCTATTTCTATGTTTCAAAACCTATTTACTTAATAAACCCAGTCTGGAAAGAATGAAAAACAAGGATGAACTTTTGTTTTTTGGTTAAATCTACCACATTTGAAACTGTCCAGTAGAGATGAATAAAAACTACAAAGTACTTTCGATCTTCGGAAGTTGGATGTTATCAAAAATAAACAGCCTCTTCTTATTCACCTTTTATTCTCCAGTGCCATGAGTGTATTTGCCATCACAGAGCTTTTACATAGTTCTATAGACTCAGAATTGCAAATGCAGTAAAACTAGCTTTCAACATTGTTTTCTAAGAGGTTTTAAAGGCCAGAGACAATAGCTGACTAGAGGATTGTACGTTCTTCTGCCATTTTAAGCCGTGACAAAAAAAAAAAGATGCAAGACACTTGATGACATTTTGCAACATTTACTTGTCTTACATTCGAATAAAGGACAGGGACGCCGCACACTTGTCAATTTGCGGTGTCAATTTGTTACAGCACAAGTTACGATTTCATGTATAATGAAAAAAAAAACTTTATTTTAAGATTTCCATTAAATGAAAGTGAAACTGGGAGCACAAAGTATAATTTATCTTCCTCTTCTGAACACGTCTTAGCTTTTTCCTCCTTTTTGAATGTATTTAACTATGACCTTGGAGCCCATCGTTTGGACACCCCTGATCTCTGAGTAACTTTGTGATTTTTGTTCAAGCCATTATTCGTCTATGTTTTTGCGCCGTAGAACAATGCACTAGCAGAGCAGGTGCGGTGACCACATTTGCTTGTTTTGCACCGCGGTGAAAATGTTTGGGGTCACGGGCCACGGCTCTGGGTTTGGCCCGAGCCCCACATCCTCAAAACATTACTCAGCTAACCCCTCCAATGACCTGGTCCCATCTGAAGCTTTTAGTGCTGCTTCCCCTCCGACCCATCTCTGCTGAAGATCCCTGGTATGCACAAACCATGGCCCGAGACAGATGTTAAAGTTGAAAAGTTCAGCTAATAGATCCCACTGTCTTTAAGCCTGCTATTATTTTCTGCAGATGCACCAAAGGCTCGGAAACCAGCCCCTGTTTTTCAACTTGTGTAATCAAACTGACACTCGCAGCTGTAGCCATCAAAGCGGGCGTACTTTCCATTCGTTCCCATGTACAGTTATAGATTGTTTCTTGTGAAGCTCTGCAGACGCTCCGCAACACCTGGAGTGGTATATATTTTTCTCTTTGGGTTTGGAGGTTGGTGTAGCTATGCACCCTTCACCTTTGCACCTATAGTTTAGCTCACAGAGAAGCTATTGGGAACAAGAAAAGGCAAACTTTTACTTTTACGTAGAAGGTACAATCACCGAGGCTAAATGCAATAGCTGCTAGCATCAACGTTTGCTGTGTTGTAGTGAAATTTGAGAGCCGAAATGACTGAGTGAGACTATGGACTTGCCACCAGATGACATCATACAGTGGGACCACACATTTTGAACGTGCAAGATTCCTCTAACTTGCGCGAATGGAACAATTGCAGTAATCCTGATGAGCAAATGTTATTAACTAACAGCTCAAAATGACGTTATATAACAGCTCAAAATTACAGCTATATTATGTTTAGGTTTAATGCACTTTTCAAGTTTAACTCAGAGACACTGTACCTGATTTTTATTGTCTTAAACATTTGAAAAATATAACTAGTCAAGTTTAAATAGTTTGCAGCTGTCCAAACTTATTTCTCACTTACGTAAAACATTACAAGCATCTTAATTATTCACCACAAAAAATGTATAGGCGCTTTTCAGTCTTTGCCGTCACAGTAATGCTAATAAGAGCTAGCATGCTAACAGCAAACGTCCTGATTTGCGGAGGCTTTATAGTTAGACGCAGACAGTGCAGACAAGTACTGGCACATAGTTTATTTAGCCTAAAAAACACAACGAGCAGAGATGATCATTTTTTAATATGTAAGATAAATAAACTGCCCCGCCGCTGTACGTACTACTGAAAAAAAACTGTTCTTTTCTTCCACATGCTGAAGTATAAATCCTTGTTTGACAGTTGCGGTAACGGGACGTCTCTGCTCCCAATTAACCTCGTCTCAGTGCGACTGTGCCGTGGTCTGCTGCCTGCTGCCTCTCACCGTGCTGTTTAAACTGTGGCTGCTTTGGTTATCCATCCGAAACAATGTGCGGCCTGTGCAAGCTTGTTATTTGGCAACAAAATAAAACGCATCAAGATAATTTATTCCGGTGCAAAAAAAAAAAAAATAGGACCCTGTTCCCTCTGGCTGCATTTCAGACACTGACTTCGGGGCCACTGCTTGTAGGTAGTTATCCTAATTGTGCTCCGTAGCTTTGGAATCATCTCTGTAGTCGTTATTCAGTTGACAGAGTTCCCCGCATAGTCTTTTGTCTTTTGTCAACACAGAGGAATTCCCAGACATCCGCACAAAAGCTACAAGTTTAGTTTGTCGCCACCAATTATTGCTGCTGAATATTTGCCGCACTCACGAGAAGTCCCATGGTACTGACTGGGCTGTTACATAAACTGAAGCGATTTGAGTCGGAAAGAAAAGGCTCTTTGAGAAGTATTGTCGCTGCTGTTGTTAAAGCAATTATATTTTTGCTAAAATAAACATGTAAGCACGTCCCTGAATGAGGGTGGAGTTGACTTTGTGTGAACTCGTTGCCGTAGCTATGGACAGAGAAATGGGGAGCGGTGTTATGCTAGAAAGGGAAACTGGCTTCGAGTGGCTAAACTCAAAACAGTTCAGTCATGATTTGTTAAAGGCAAAAGTGAAATTTTTAGAGGTTGTGTTTTAATAATAATGAGACAAATACAGAAAGAGTTATGAGCTCATTTACCTGACATGTTTTGGCAGTATATAAAATGGTTGTTAGTTGTGGTGGTTCTTTTAACTGCACAGCTCAGACCAGTGCGTAATGTGTTTGTTGTGTCTTTATGTCTAAATTGTTTTGTGATTTCTGTATTTTAATGCATTTGTGTTCCTGTTGTGTGAAGCAAAAGCTTCTTTTTATTTTTTTTCATTTGGGATTTTTTCTGCTGCACTAAAGATGTTAAAAAAAAAAATGGTATCCTATGAGTGGGCTGGCAGCTCCACAACATTGATTCTTCCTTATCTCGGAGGAGCCTCGTTCTGCTTGTTTCCATGGAAATGTTGTTCCTTTTAGCTATAATATTCCACAGTATAGCATAAAACGCATCTGTCTGCATGATGAATGCATGGCTTTCTATACCCATGGAGTTATTTAGAACATATTTACACGTTCAGGTTTAATTTTACACATGTTTTTTGGTAATAAAGGAGGAAATGTTTGGTTGTTTAGCCAAAAATAGACAGGTCTGTGTTTCAAAGGAGCAGCCTGCACAGACTCTACGCTCTGAGAATGAGCTGCTCTGTACTATATGTCACAATAGCAAACATTACTGCGCACTCAGGTCCTGTATGCTACTGTGACTATAGTGTGACCCACTAACTCTGGAGCATAAACAGGTCAGAGAACAGGGCCAGTGTCCAGCCTGTCTGTTCCCATGGCGAGTGGAGCCGTCAGGCCTGGCCTTCGCTCTTGTCCTACACAGAACCACGGTGAAGGTACAGTTGCATCAGTTACATAATGTCCCTTCTTGCTCTCATAAATGATGCATGCGGCCGATTGTGCGTGTCGCTGTGTCTCTAACTCCTGTATGCATGCTCGCTCCGTTGTCTCCCACCATTTGTTGTCCCTTGGGTGCTGCTGCTGGTTTATTTACTCACAGGCTTGACTGGTACATGGTGACTGTAACTGGCATTTTATCAAGTGAGCCTTGCTGGGTTCTCGTGCACACCACTGTGCAGTCATCAGCTCCCTGTGTGCTCCTGATGTGGCTGCTTAAATCAAACAGACACAAGCCCTGGGTACGGCTGTAATGCACATGGTTTAATGACTGTGCTCTTCTTGTGCACTTGTTTACTGCAGCATCTCTTTAATTTGCTTATGTGAAGAAATGTGAGCCTTTGGAGTACAAAACACTTTACTGAAGAACTTATACTCATGATACAGTTGTATTAGCTTAAAGCTGGGTTAAATGATTTAAAACAGCTTCTTTTCAGAGAGAAAAGTGAACCAACCTTGTGCGGCCAATCAGCTCTCATCAAGTGTCATCGAGTGACTCACTTAGTTCTTTTTTACAAACTGGCAAAAGATATCATGTTTAATAATGAGATGAAGACCTTCGGCTTTGGCCATTTATAATTCAGCTATTCCTCTTAATGCTTATGCTTGCTAAATGATCTTGGACCATATTTTTCCACTGGTGCTGTAGTATTAGCAATGATAATTCGAGCTGGGGAATCAGACTTTTTGTTGTGAATGAGTAGTATCATAAAAGCAGTACTTTATGAAACAAATCAGATCGCTGTGTGCTGTCTGCATCTAATCATGAACTCTGATGTAAAGAGCTCTGGTGGTCCGTCCCACTTCCTTTGTGCCAAAATCTGGTACACAAGCTTTAATGGTATCATGGTTGCAGCAACAGATAGTGGTAAAAGCATTACCTTATTTTCCGGACAATAAGTCGTACCTTTTTTCATAGTTTTGGCCGGGGTGCGACTTATACTTATATTTATACTTATATACTTATACTCTGGAGCGACTTATATGTGATATAATTTGTTATTTTCACACTTGCAACTGAATTTCATACTTATATATGTTTTTTTCGTCTCTATTATGCATTTTTTTGCTGGTGCAACTTATTGTCCGGAAAATACGGTAATAGTAATTGAGGTTCCATTTCTGGAGATTCTGTTCAATAGAGTTTTTAAGTTATATCTATAAAACCAGACTGCATTTCATACATATCTCTAAATATAGTAGCGTGAGTAAATGTAGCGTGTGTGGGGCCTGTCCTTGCACTGGAGTCTGTCCTGATCACACTTTGCTATCTCCACTGTGCGCAGCCGCTGTTTATGTGACATCCTGGAATGCACAAGGACTGGCTGAACTCGCACTAAGGCCATACTTAAGCTGGGCCTGTCGTAGCTCCTCTGCCGACTAAAATATATATCTGCTCATGTCTTCTGCTCCAAAAACATAGCACAGATTAGTTCACTTTGGAAAACAGACATTGCCTACTCAGCATCTAAAACAAGAAGCTATCAATTAGCCCAGAATGCTTGTCCCTATGGAGACCACAAAGGAGACACAAAGCAGTAGAAAGAGTACAGGGCAATCATATGGAAACATAAAACATGGGCCTAATTTGAAGTGGTTCTTAAAGTGCGGTGCTTCTACAAGTGAAATATTTGGCATTTCTGACCGTTTTCCCAGTTTTGTTTAATTTCGGCACTCACAATTACTGTATTTTGTTAGCTCATTAACTGATCTCCACAAGGACGCATGTGGCAAAGCTCTTTTATTTGTCATTTGCTGATAATCCTTCTGCCATGCCTTCCAAGTTCCCCTGTGTTTTCTAAGTCTTTACGTCTTCACCTGCCTTTCTTATTTTTGCGTGATCATTTCAGTGCTCTACGTGTTACAATTCCAATCACGTCTATCAGTCATTGTTTCAGTTTAGTTGCGAATTATATTGAACAATCTCACACAAAAGCCGGTAAAAATAATGACAAAATAATTCTCATGCCAACCAGTGGAAAGGCACTCCAATGCTTAGTCTTGTCTCTCCTTCACTACACGCGCCACCATCTCTCACACACAGACACATGTACACGTGCACACACATACACACAGACACATGTACACGTGCACACACATACACACAGACACATGTACACTTGCACACACATACACACAGACACATGTACACGTGCACACACATACACACAGACACATGTACACGTGCACACACATACACACAGACACATGTACACGTGCACACACATACAGACAGACACATGTACACGTGCACATATATACACACAGACACATGTACACGTGCACACACATACACACAGACACATGTACACGTGCACACACATACACACAGACACATGTACACGTGCACACACATACACACAGACACATGTACACGTGCACACATATACACACAGACACATGTACACGTGCACACACATACACACAGACACATGTACACGTGCACACACATACACACAGACACATGTACACGTGCACACACATACACACAGACACATGTACACGTGCACACACATACACACAGACACATGTACACGTGCACACACATACACACAGACACATGTACACGTGCACACACATACACACAGACACATGTACACGTGCACACACATATACACAGACACATGTACACGTGCACACACATACACACAGACACATGTACACGTGCACACACATACACACAGACACATGTACACACATACACACAGACACATGTACACGTGCACACACATACACACAGACACATGTACACGTGCACACACATACACACAGACACATGTACACGTGCACACACATACACACAGACACATGTACACACATACACACAGACACATGTACACGTGCACACACATACACACAGACACATGTACACGTGCACACACATACACACAGACACATGTACACGTGCACATACATACACACAGACACATGTACACGTGCACACACATACACACAGACACATGTACACGTGCACACACATACACACAGACACATGTACACGTGCACACACATACACACAGACACATGTACACGTGCACACACATACACACAGACACATGTACACGTGCACACACATACACACAGACACATGTACACGTGCACATACATACACACAGACACATGTACACGTGCACACACATACACACAGACACATGTACACGTGCACACACATACACACAGACACATGTACACGTGCACACACATACACACAGACACATGTACACGTGCACACACATACACACAGACACATGTACACGTGCACATACATACACACAGACACATGTACACGTGCACACACATACACACAGACACATGTACACGTGCACACACATACACACAGACACATGTACACGTGCACACACATACACACAGACACATGTACACGTGCACATACATACACACAGACACATGTACAAGTGCACACACATACACACAGACACATGTACACACATACACACAGACACATGTACACGTGCACACACATACACACAGACACATGTACACGTGCACACACATACACACAGACACATGTACACGTGCACATACATACACACAGACACATGTACACGTGCACACACATACACACAGACACATGTACACGTGCACATACATACACACAGACACATGTACACGTGCACACACATACACACAGACACATGTACACGTGCACACACATACACACAGACACATGTACACACATACACACAGACACATGTACAAGTGCACATACATACACACAGACACATGTACACGTGCACATACATACACACAGACACATGTACACGTGCACATACATACACACAGACACATGTACACGTGCACATACATACACACAGACACATGTACACGTGCACATACATACACACAGACACATGTACACGTGCACACACATACACACAGACACATGTACACGTGCACATACATACACACAGACACATGTACACGTGCACATACATACACACAGACACATGTACACGTGCACACACATACACACAGACACATGTACACGTGCACACACATACACACAGACACATGTACACGTGCACATACATACACACAGACACATGTACACGTGCACATACATACACACAGACACATGTACACGTGCACATACATACACGCAGACACATGTACACGTGCACACACATACACACAGACACATGTACACGTGCACATACATACACACAGACACATGTACACTTGCACACACATACACACAGACACATGTACACGTGCACACACATACACACAGACACATGTACACGTGCACACACATACACACAGACACATGTACACTTGCACACACATACACACAGACACATGTACACGTGCACACACATACACACAGACACATGTACACGTGCACACACATACACACAGACACATGTACAAGTGCACATACATACACACAGACACATGTACACTTGCACACACATACACACAGACACATGTACACGTGCACACACATACACACAAACACATGTACACGTGCACACACATACACACAGACACATGTACACTTGCACACACATACACACAGACACATGTACAAGTGCACATACATACACACAGACACATGTACACGTGCACATACACACAGACACATGTACACGTGCACACACATACACACAGACACATGTACACTTGCACACACATACACACAGACACATGTACACGTGCACATACATACACACAGACACATGTACACGTGCACACACATACACACAGACACATGTACACGTGCACACACATACACACAGACACATGTACACGTGCACACACATACACACAGACACATGTACAAGTGCACACACATACACACAGACACATGTACACGTGCACACACATACACACAGACACATGTACACGTGCACATACATACACACAGACACATGTACACGTGCACATACATACACACAGACACGTGTACACGTGCACACACATACACACAGACACATGTACACGTGCACACACATACACACAGACACTTGTACACGTGCACACACATACACACAGACACATGTACACGTGCACACACATACACACAGACACATGTACACTTGCACACACATACACACAGACACATGTACAAGTGCACACACAGACACACAGACACATGTACACGTGCACATACATACACACAGATGTGGAGTACGGCAGCTGAGCCTGTGTGAGCGACTACAGCTGTAACCCAGTGATAAGGCTTCGCGATACCCAAGGTGCTAGCTTTTCATTTTTAGCTACGACCACAATCCCTCTGCTACTGCGCAGAGCTCCCCTCTGCGCCTGTCTGCTTCGCCGAGCATGGGCTCACCTAAAGACCACTGACAATATCTGTTGAGGTTTATAAGGTATCTGCAGCAGAGACGGGAGATGCAGAGGAGGGAGAAGGCTATTTCCTGGTGAAAATGTCTTCAGTGGAAGGCCGGACTTCTGCTTTTCCGAGGCTGTGACAGTGATCTATGTGGCCGCCTGGGCAATATAGTTTTTCCACCCCCTGTCTTTTAATCTCTGATAGACCATAGAGATAGAGAAGTCTGTGATTGAAGGAGTGATGAGAAGGCCCCCCCACTTGTGCTTCATCAAGGATGTTTTCCAGGAGCCTCTGTATATCATAGAATCAGACCGTCCCACGGCAGGAGTTAAAAGGACAATACTGTAGTGCACAGAGTATATTATATAAAAGTGTATTTGGTGCTTTATATTTGTACCAATTGAACATACCATTAAATCATGAATTTGTGCAATAGGCAAATGCCAATTAGCATAATTTAATCACCATTAATGAATGTGATAATTAATGAGGATGACTTAAATTTGCCTTTTCTTACTGTAATTATTATCTTGTAGTTTATTCATTTATTTCCACTTTACAGAATTCTTCTATCATGAGAGTTCTATGAATATAAATCATGTTTGATTGTTTCCCTTTCCTACAGGGATAATTAGAGCTGAAATCCAAATGTGTTGAATCCATTAGAACACCATCACAGATTTATATTTATCACATAACCTCTGAGTGCCTCTTCCAACTGCTCTAAAGGTGACTTTGATGTGTTTGAAGATATTCTCATGCAGATGAAGCACCTGCAGCGTGTGGGCTGATCATAAGTGTCAGATTGTTCTGAAAAAGAGAAAACAAAAGGATGTGTTGTTAATATTTCTGCTTCTGTTTTAGATAAACAGATGTGTGGATGTCGCAGAAATGATCTGACAAACAATAGTATTGGCAGGAGCTGACCCAAAACTCCTAAAATATCACATAGTAGAGTTTGTAAATTCTTTTTTTATTGTCGTGCAATTCACATAACCTTGTAATTGGTTTTAATAAGATTTCCACAAAACAATAATACATTTTATTTGTAGATGCATTTTAAAACCCTCAAAGTCAAAACTGTTTATTAAATCAATAAAACAAAACAGTGGCTAATAATACAAGGTTAAACGCTTAGGTGCAGATAACTATGACAGAACAGATGAGTTTATTGGATCTAAACAAGGGAAAATAATCTATAGTACGGAGATCTGCTGGAAGATTTTTCCAAAGATGCGGCGCAGGCCCTGGCGCCTATGGAGGATAGACAAAATGGCGGAGTGCAGTGAGCGGGAACGAGCTTATGGATGGAGCAAATCCAAGAAGTAGGACGGTGCGGGATTATGGAGGGCTTTAAAGGTGAATATGAGTATATTGAAGTTGGCGCGAAGATGGATGTGGAGCCTGTGGAGGTCTCTGAGAATGAGGGTGATGTGTTCTGTCGAGGTGGTTCTAGTGAGGATACGAGCTGCAGAGTTCTGAAGTAGCTGAAGTTTGAGAAGAGATTTTTAGGGTAGACCGAAGAGAGTGCGGGAGGTGACGAGAGCATGGGTGAGGATGACAGTGCTGTGGTGGGTAAGAGAGGGACAAATGTATCACTTTCAGTTTGAGGAAGTTGTGCGTGAACCGAGATTTGTCACCAAAGGAGGCAATCAGAGAGGGAGGAAGAAGGGGCTTGATAGAGGTAGAGGGTGTGGCAGGAGGTTGATGATGAAGAGAACTGGCCCCAGAACAGAGCCCTGGGGCACACCAGAAGTGACAGAGGAAAGGTTGTTTTTTTGTTTTTTTTAATTTAACATATTGAGTTCAGTTGGAGATGTATGATTTGAACCAGGCAAGAACAGTGTCAGATATGCCAGTGGAAGCCACACAATCAGAAAGAACGGGGTGAGAGATTGTATCAAAAGCAAGGTCTAGAAGAATAAGAATCACCTTTGCTCCTGTGATTCAAGTCCTATAAATAGCAGTATGAAGCTGTGATTGAACCATTTTTGTTCCGCGCTGTGAACAAAACCACCGGACATTCCAAGTTGTGGAAATGATTTAAGGATTCAACATGGGCCAAGTTGGATGTGTTAGATACGGCAGTGCAATAACAAATCCCCATCAAGGTTAAATATTGCTTTAGTGTCTTGTTACTTTCATTTATTTCTTTGACATATCAGGCGTATTGGAGTAACTGCTTTCATTTACCCACTATGTTTCAACCGTCTGTACCAGATGTTTTCATCATGCAATAAAAGCAAATCTGTTTTGGCCCAGAACAGATATATTGTCAAAAAGAGACAACTGTGTACTGTCTACATCTTATAATTTTTTTAAATCATCCACGAACCAGGAAGCAAGGACTTGTCCGCTGTCATGCTAGTTGTTGTTAGCATTATTGTGACTGCAGAACTCAGCTTTGGCCTATGACAGTTGTTAAAAGCACTTCTAGATTTGTGGTTGTGAATAATTAGAATGTGTTTGGAAGGTGAAGATTCAGTTTTGACTGCGGCAAACCGTTTAAAACCAATAAAAATTGGTTACAGTACCTTTAAGCACCCACATAAATCCTATATTAATGATAAACTAAATGTCCGGTTGTGTGAACCTCCCACTCGACACATTACAGGGCTGTATTTTGAATCGGGCTGTCTTGACTAAAACACCTCCGCATACATTATGCACCACAAATCTCACACTTCCTGTCTCCATCTCACGCCTTAATGTTTCTGCAATTACTGCCCATTACCGTTTTCTCTGCTGCGCTGGGTTAGAAAAAGATTAACACTCAAATACCAAAGTTGTCAGTGTGTTTATTGAGTGCAGCATCCCCTCTGTCCCGGCTTCGTTCCCGTATTGATTTTCAAAAGGCGATGTTGCTGATCCATGAAGGCAACACGGTGGCATATATTAGAGCCATTTGAGCCAATTAGACTGATGTATGTGTTGGCATTCGGCTGTGGCGTGGTTGGTCGCTCGTCATTTTTCAGAGTAATTAGAAAAACATCAGCGTCTCGACAGGAGAGGGCTGAATAGGAGAGCAACCCTCAGTGGCACTAGTCAACAGTCTGGTGAGGCCTGATTTATGATGGAAATTTACTCACTTTAATACCTTGTGCCATTTGTCTTCATTTAAAAGCGATATATGTCTCATTTAAAAGTCAAATTACATACTCTGCTATATTAGAAGGAAGTCTATAACATCCAGTGATTTTGGAAGTTCATAAACACCTGTTCTGAGGTATGCAAAACAGCCAATCATCATGGCGTGTTCATTCACGTGCTAATTGTCTTTGACAGGAGCTCTCACATTGGGCTTTACACACAGTTCTTCTTTGATAGAGACACAGACAGAAAAGCAATCATTCTTACAACCCTAACCCAGTTGGGACAATTTGTATTTTACTTATCAACATAAAACTTGCACAAATGCTTTTAGGTGGTAGGAGGGATCCTGGAGTATCCACATGGAGAGACTGAGTATTGATAATGCAATTCACTTAAGTTTATTTTTGCAATGCCTAAAATCACAACATCAGTTGCCTCTGAGGAATTTCCAAAATGGTCTCCTTGCTGAGAGATGGACAGTCGTGTTGGTTTGTAATTGAAATGTTTAGTACAGTGCGCCATTATAGTGTGCTACATGTCTACCAATCTGCACTGACAACCTCTTAATCCACCATCAATCACTCACTTACTCCATACAGTCATTGTGGGTGAGAGTCTTTCTCAAGGACAAGGCAGTAGCTCAGTTATTAGAGTGCTCATCCTCTGATCTGAAGGTCAGTGGTTCGAATCCCATTTCCAATATACATTCTCTATCCATCTATCCATCTATCTATCTATATCTATAGCTACACACACACACACACACACACACACACACACACACAAAGTTACTTGATGTAAAGCCCTTTGAGTGGTGGGTGGAGACACCTTTTAAGGCGGGTGCTCGTGCGTGGAACAAGTGGTCCATTCGGACCAGAACCTCCCGCCACAAGAACAGTTGCTTTCCTTCTGCCGTTGGACTCATGAACACTTTTAAACACCTGCCACTTTGACTACAATTTAATCAATCACTCACTGCACAGTTTCTGAGCTACATCTGTAAAATTACCTGTTCATGTTGTGTACATAGTAAACCTATCGAAATTTTTATCCAATAGTATATTTAAATAGTTTTTCTTAAATGCATGCCCTCTTTGGTTTTATATAAGGCCGGGGCTGCAGAGCCGCGGCGCGGTCAAATGACCCAGCAGTTTCAGGAACCGCGGCACTGCCATATTGCCTCATGACTAACCCTAACCCTAACCCCGACTCTAACCTTAACCTTAACCCCGACCCTAACCTTAACCTTAAACCGCTGCGGTCTAAAACGGCGCGGTCAAATAGCGCAGCAGTTTCAGGAGCCTCTGTAGACACTCCCTTTATGTAAGTTGTTTTATTATTATTCATCGTTGCATGTTGCGCCGAATCACCAAAGTAATTTCCTATGTTTGTGAATTTTGTTCATTGTCAATGGCAACAAACCTTTTCTGATTCTGATTCTGATTCTGATAAGAGGGCTAACATTGTTATCAGTGTTCATTGTAGTGTCGAGTCTGAAGGCAACAGGAAGGAAAGACCTGTGAAACACAGTGAGGGAGGGTCAGTCTGTCACTGAAGCTTCTCTGATGAGCAGACAGGGTGTTCTGCAGGGGCTGAGGTCCAGAATTGTAAAATTCACCATATGCCAATATGCTCAAAATAAATTCCATGTATTTGCTTCAAATTTTCATGGCGGAGGACCCCCTAAAACCCCCGGGTTTTGTGCCACCCCTACAATAGCTTTCACCCCTGCCTGGCCACCATAGTAAAGAATGCTTTATTATTAGGTTTAGCTAAGCTTTAGGTTAAAGTTAAAGCTGCAAATGTTTTGATCCTAAGCTTTAGGTTTAGCTAAAGCTTCAATGTGAAGTCTGCAACGTGAAGTAACAGTGCTCAATACACTATTGTTTCTCTGCTGACACAAACTTTTAGTTTAGTTTATTATAGACCAATTTAGAATAAAATTATAGAAAGTCTAGTTCTTAATAAATAACATAATATATTACAAAACGACTTCCTTACAGCCTTTAGGTGGCAGTCTTGTTTGAACTACCTCTCTCACTCAGCTCCAGCAGCACAGCACCAGAGGCTTAAGTGGTGCAGTCAGGCTTAGGTGCCCTATATGCCACAGTAGGGTCTTGAACTGTATGCGCTCACACACATTCTATTTTTCTCTTCAACGCTTCTATGAACATGATCATTGGTGCCCCTTAAATCCTCCCCAACAGAGTCACACCCAGATAAGCAGCAAGCTGGTGTGTGCAAGCCCAAGTGTGTATGTTGCTCAGAGCTGAGGAACATATGTGCCCCCTGACTACCTGTCTCCTCTCCCAGCTCCAAAGACTGTTAATGCAAATGCAACATGACATGCCCCTCTTTTCTTTCAGCAATTCATAACATTTTACACATAGCATGACTATGATAGATTCTGTTTTCAAAGAATAAAAAACAAACATGTGCAGAGTTTATTTCTGTGTGCAAAAACAGGAAAACATTGGGAGTATAACTGGAATAATGGACTTGACATGATCTAAACCAGGACACCATCAGAACAAGGGCCAAACCAGGAAAATGTGAAGGCAGGAAATTGCAATGGTACATTTTATTTTGTGATGAATATGCTCTTCATGTTAGGTAACTTTGAGTTGTAGATTTTTTGTTGCAATTTGCTAGCTGGCATTTGAAACACAACAACCCTTCTAAATGGGCGTTCAGACCACAGCATCAAAGCGTCCAGTTTACTTTCAAAATCTATGTGGACGTGCGTCCAGGGCGTCCAGCGTGTTTGCTGTGCGTTTTGAGCGTGGCGCCAATCAGAGACTACACTCTCCAGTGACGTACCTACACATTTTATCATCCGGAAGAAGGACCAAAACAAACCCTGCACTGTTAAAATATTCTCCTCAGGCAGCTCTTGGAGCAAATGATGTTATTCACAAAACTCTGCCCAGAAGTATCTGGTGGACCCAAACAAGCCGCCGAGCAGATTTCCTCTGTTGTTGCACTTTTAAAGCAAATATACCAAAGCCACTTCCAACCTGTTCTGCCATCACACAAAGAAAACAGCCACACCAGGAAACACAATAAATCCTCCACTGCGCACGTCCAGAGTGAATTTGGACGCCGCGTCTGAACGCACCATAAACGTGGATTTGGACAAGATAGTTGGACTCAGGTCCTTTTCCAGTTCACTTGATTATAAAAGAAAAGCTGATAAATCATATCCTAAATATTTCCCAACTATATAGTAACCCAAGATGACTAAACTATCAGCACAAACCCCTGTAAAAACATGTCCGACTTGCAGTGACAGTACGAGCTGTGAGCAGGTGCATGCAGACTGTGGACCGTTTTCTCCGACTGAAAATTCAATCATAACATTTCCTCTGGTTTATTAGAGAGACTGTTTTATCAGGTTACCTCCAAACTCACTGTCTGCTCCTGTTCCACTGTCAGCAAATGGCATCCCTCCAGTACATAATGGAACATGAGTATTATCCATCTAGCTGAGACTGATAATATTAAATAATTAAATAACTATAGCTGCTCGTCATTATATTGTTGAAATACTGTGTCATGTGTTAGTTGTTCTTTTTTTGGACATTCAAAAATGATTTCAGAGATCAAGTTAAATGATCAAGTACTGTTTCTAAACCAAAAATGACTTCCAGATAGTAGTCAGACCCCTTTTATACCACTGACATATTAAGTGTCGATGTTTAATGATGACACTTTTTTGTCATTCTTCTGTAGTGTGTCTGTGTCTGGGCATTTCTCCACATGTTGCTGTTTGTATTAAAAGTGAACTGGGATGGGGCATGTAATCATTGGTAATTGAAGATCCCGCTGGGACTAAATGAGTGTTAATCTGACAGCTGAGTGTGTACCATTAGCACCGAGAGCTTAGGCTTTGGGATGGCACAGTTTACGCCATGCTACGATATGAGCTGGATTTGACTTGTGTCATCCAAAGTCAGACAAAATACAGTCATCTTTTTCTAGAGTTAAACCTATTCGGGGAAAGGTTTTGAAATGAACAGTTTAGAGCCTGGAACCACAGCGTTCGTATGCCTTCTAATAATAATATAATAATAACTTTTATTTATATAGCGCTTTTCAGTGACCCAAAGACGCTGAACCTTAATAAAAAAAGGGGAGGTATTTACAGACAGGGGGGGACAATACGTACAGTACACATTAATATACAGATAAAATGAACAAGACAGAAGACGTAGAGAGAAAAGATGGGGATGTAACAGGGGGTAGAAGAGTAGGCAATGGGGTAGAGGAGGCTAGGGGTAGGGGAGGTCATAGGCTTGGGTGAAGAGGTATGTTTTTAGGCGGGATTTGAATGTTGTGAGTGAGGGAGAGTGGCGGACAGGTTGGGGGAGGGAGTTCCAGAGTCGGGGTGCTGTTCGGGAGAATGCTCTGTCGCCAAAAGTTTTGAGTCGGGATGTTGGTGCAGTCAGGGTGAGAGAGGAGGAGGATCGGAGAGCTCGGGTGGGGCGGTGGGGGATGAGGAGGTCAGACAGGTAGGGGGGGGCAAGGTGGTGAAGAGCTTTGAAGGTGAGGAGGAGTATTTTAAAGTTTATGCGCTGCTTGATGGGGAGCCAATGGAGAGAGCGGAGAACGGGAGTGATGTGATCACGGGACCGGGTGTGGGTGAGGAGGCGGGCAGCGGAGTTTTGGACCATTTGGAGTCTGTGGAGGGAATGGGAGGAGATGCCAGTGAGGAGGGAGTTGCAGTAGTCAAGGCGGGAGGAGATGAAGGCATGGATGAGGGATTCAGCAGCGGGGAGGGTGAGGCAGTGTCGGATTTTGGCGATGCGGCGGAGGTGGAAGTATGAGGTCTTGACAATGTGGCTGACATGGGGAGTGAAGGAGAGGGTGGGGTCCATGATGACACCGAGATTGCGTACCAGGGTAGAGGGGGTGATGGTCGAGGTGTCGATGCTGAGTGAAAAGGGACCAGTTTTATTGAGAGTGGATTTGGTGCCAATGAGGAGGAGCTCTGTTTTGTCACTGTTCAGTTTGAGGAAGTTGAGAGTGAGCCATGATTTTATTGTAGAGATGCAGGTTTCGATGTGGCTGAGGGGAGGGTTTTGGGTGGATTTGGTGGTGAGGTATATCTGGGTGTCGTCAGCGTAGCAGTGAAAGTCCAGGTTGAGTTGGCGGAGGATGTGACCAAGGGGGAAGATGTAGCAGATGAAGAGGAGGGGGCCGAGGACTGAGCCCTGGGCGACCCCCTGCGTTACTGGGGAGAGGGTGGATGAGTGACCGGAGAGGGAAATGAACTCTTGCCTGTTGGTGAGGTAGGATGTGAGCCAGTCAAGTGCAGAGCCCTCAACACCCAGTTGGCGCAGCCTTTGTAGGAGGATGGAATGGTTTATAGTGTCAAAGGCTGCGCTGAGGTCTAGTAGTAACAGGATGTTGAGGGCCCCGGAGTCTGCAGAGGTGAGGAGATCGTTGAGTACTTTGACCAGGGCTGTTTCAGTGCTGTGAAGTGGGCGGAAGCCAGATTGGAGGGGTTCATAGAGGTTGTTTGACTGGAGGTGGGTGTGAAGTTGGGCGGCGACGATGCGTTCCAGCGTTTTTGAGAGGAACGGCAGGTTGGAGATGGGGCGGTAGTTGGAGAGGTTGGCAGAGTCTAGGGTGGGTTTTTTGAGGATGGGGGTGATGGAGGCCAGTTTGTAGATGGAAGGAACATGGCCGAGGGATAAAGACTGGTTGAAGAGGGTGGTGAGATGGGGGATGAGAGCAGGGAGGCAGGCCTTGGTTAGAGTCGTTGGGAGGGGGTCGAGAGAGCAGGTGGTGGTTTTGGAAGCGGTGATGAGGTCTATGATATGAGAGGAGTTAACAGAGGAGAAGGTGGTGAGGGGAGGGAAGGGTGGGTGGTCAGGGAGAGGGGGGGGGCAGGGGTGGGGGTGGTGATGGAGTTAATGGAGACGGCAGTCATGGAGCTGTTGATTTTGGAAATTTTGTCATTGAAGGCAAGGAGGAAAGAGTTGCAGAGGTCAGGGGAGGAGGGTGGAGTGATGTCCGGTGGCTGGAGCAGCTTGTTGACGGTGGAGAACAGGGTGCGAGGGCTCCGGTGGGAGCTGTTGATGAGGGTGGAGAGGTGGGCAGATTTGGCGGCTTGGAGAGCGTCACGGTAGGAGGAGATGTGTAATTTGAAAGCTTCGGCGTGGACGGTGAGGCGGGTTCTTTTGAGGAGTCGTTCGAGTTGGCGGCCAGTCTGCTTCATGGTGCGGAGTTTAGGGGTGTACCAGGGGGCGGGGTTGATGCATGAGACGGAGGAGGTTTTCCAGGGGGCTAGGGAGTCAAGGGAGTCGGAGAGGGTGGTGTTGAGCATGACAGCATAGTCGTCGGGGGAAGAGGGGGGGGAGTCAGGGGGAAAGCAGAGGATATGAGCTGGGAGAGCGTGAGGGGGTTGACTGACTTGATATTGCGGTAGGTGATGGTGCGTTTTTTGGGGTTGTGGGGCGAGGGTAGGGGGGCGGAGAAAAGGATGCAGAGATGATCAGAGAGTGGGAAGGGGAGGGGGTGGGGCTTAGATATGGGTAGGAGAGAGGAACAGACTAAGTCCAGAGTGTGGCCTTTGGTATGGGTGGGGAAGTCAATATGTTGGGTGAGATGGAAGCAGTCCAGGAGAGAGAGGAAGTCGGATGTCAGTGGGGCGTTGGGGCAGTCAATGTGGATGTTGAAGTCACCAGTGAGTAGGAGGCGGGCAGAGAGAGAGGATGCGATGGTGAGGAGTTCAGACAATTCAGTGAGGAAAGAGGGGTGGGGCTTTGGGGGACGATAGATCAGGATAGCGGTGATAGAGTTGGGGAGGGAGAAGGCGAGGTATTCAAATGATGAGATGGATGGAAGGTTGAGGTTCAGTTCAGTGATGGATGTAGATTTTTTATGAATAACAGCAAGACCTCCCCCACGCCCGGAGAGGCGGGGTTTGGCAGTGTAAGTGTAGTTGGAGGGAGTGGCTTGGTTGAGAGCATAGAAGTCCAGGGGCTGTTGCCATGTTTCACAGAGGAGAAGCAGATCAATGTTATTGTCCAGTAGCAGTTCAGATGTAACAGGTGATTTGTTGGAGAGGGAGCGGCAGTTCAGCAGTGCAAGGGAGATGGATGGGGGCGCGGAGATGGATGGGGGCGCAGGGGTGGGGGGGCGGAGGTTGCTGAGGTTGGCAGTGCGGCAGGTGGGGGTGACGGGGGGGCGAAAACTAGTCCAGAGTGAGGGGATAGGTGAGCCGTTGTTGGAGTGTTGGTTATGGGAGAGACCAGAGCCCCTGTGGATGTAGCGGGGCCGGCGAAGGATCCCAGCTGAGCTAGCTGCAGAGGCAGCAGCAGCTGGGAGACGGTGGTTATGGTTGAGGAGGTGAAGGTCAGCAGCGGTGTAGGTGAGTAGGCGAGAAGTTGGTGGAGCGGTGGCCTGGAGGCGCGGGAGTGATAGTCCGAGGAGGAGATGGAACGTAGCAGCAGATGAGAGTAATCCAGTTAGTATGTTGGCGGTGGCTAGAGGCTGGTTAACTAGAAGCTGGTGGGCAGAGAGTTGTGAAAAAGCAGCAGTGGACCGGGTGTTGAAGCTGGTGGAGTGAGTGGCGTTGGTTGCCCCAGACCTTGTCTGCACGGCAGGGAGGCCCCGCGATACCATGACGGACCTCAGCAGGTGTTAAGCCAGCTGTTAGCTGGCGGCTAGGGCAGTAGATAGTCCAGGAGTGAGGGAGGAGATGAGTGATGGACGGTGCAGTAATGTCCGATGAAGTTAAGGAACAGGGATGTAGACAGAAGACAACACAGAGACGCGGGAACAAAACAAAACAATGGAAACGACTAACAAAACAAAGACGTTGGGACAGAAGCGGCAGTCCACATACCAGACGCCGGCGTTGCTCTAGCCCAATCAAGACGCATTTGAGTCCAGTTTTGTGACCAGATCGCCCCCGTCTGTGGAGCGGGAAAGCAGAGAAACGGGGCTGTACCTTGGTTGTATGGGGCTGCTTTTCTCCGGGTGGAGCCGGTACCCCGCTCTCCGTGTCTGCTCCTGTGGCGGGCTGGGGCCACACCTTCGCCCAGGTACAGACCTCCGGGGCGGCGGGTGCGGGAGCGCGGAGCCGGTGTTCGGGCGTGGAAACGCCGGTGCAGCGGAGGAGAAGCGGCGCCGCTCGCTCGTGGTGCGTGCGGCTCGTGGTGGTGCGTGCCGCTCGAAAATCCAAAGTGGTACGATTGCAAAGGGTTGTAGTGGTGGCTCTTGGAGGGGGGGAAAACTGAATTTATTTAGCTTTACTTGTTTTATCTCTTCTATCTTCTATATCTAAAGAAGCAGGAAAACCATCTTCACGCTGGGGAAGCCCACAACCCCAATCCAGCGCCGACTTCTGATGTTTATAATGTTTGATCCAATGGAATTAATAAATCATTATTCATTATTGCATTATTTATGACAGATGATCGGTCGGTTGATCACGCCAAAATCATCAACATAATATACTAGCAATAGCAGCATGATTAGTTGCATATTCTCATTGAGTTCACAGTTGATTTTTGTTTGGTTTATAGAAGCTCAGAGAATTTCAGCTCTTATCCCATGCCTTTTCAAGTCTTTGTTTGTCCCTCTTGTTGTTTATGCACTGCCATATCTCCGACTTTTCCGTGTACATCCTATTTGACAGATAAGCCCAGAATGTATTAAGTTTTCTGGTTTTAGAGTCAGAGCAAATGTGCAAAAGGACATCAAAAGATAGTGGGGGCAAGTATGAATTGTACAAGATAGCACAAGCGTTTTCACATAAAGTTTGATTTACTTTGCTAACAACTTCAAATGTTAAAGTGAAGATAAGACTGTTGTATCTATAATGTATCGGGCGCATATGAAATGAGAACATTGCAGACAAACAACATTGCATAGAGGGGGGAAACTTAATGTGTTTTTTACATTTACGTGCATGTCTACAAAATGATATGCCAAGTCCATCCATACCAGTAATCAGACTTGGTATTGAATGATAGCTTATTGATCCTGGGGGAAATTCAAATGCTGCTGCAGAGACATTTCCACCTCGCTTCTCAGTCGCCTTTGTATCTCAGCCAAAGGTTTCAGTGCAGCTTAGCAGGAGGATTTGTCAGGCACATTCAGCAGATTGTGTGTTAGACTAGATTCCACCGTGTCCAGCAGCCCCGGGCATCACACTGTCTCTTCTCTGTATCCTGCATCACAGTCAGCATCCGGGGAGAGCCAGGAGAACTCTGGAGAGTCTGGAAATCGCTCTAAACCTCTTTGAAGCGGTGCCTTTAGACGTGACAGGTGCTAAACAGCGACGATGACACCAATTCACTTCTGCAACTTTCCTTGTTACCATCTGCTTCACTTGCAGATACTGTTCATTAAAAAGAGACATGCATGCTTCCTGTACGTTACATGCATGCTTCCTGTACGTTATATCAAGTTTTTGGTTTCTTTTTTTATTCTCAGCATCCTGTATTCTTCCCACTCCTCCTTGCCGAGTGTGGAGGAGCTGACCTGGAGGGGGATTAGCAGCTTTTTGCCATCCCTGCTGCAGATTGGGACTGACGCTGGACTGGGGGCCATCCTCTTACTGCTAATTGGTTCAACCTGAAATCCGGCTTGCGGCCTGTGTTACACTCTCTGAGCTGCTGTCAAACTCAACTTGGCTCCATTAACAGCGGATCCAGGATACTGACTGTAGAATATGTTTGAAAAGTATTGAATGAGCGCTGAGAACGATATGTAAATCTCTACACAGGATTTACTGTCTTTCAAATGCAATTGGCTTTTAATACATGAAATGTGTTGTGGCATTGAGTGCCCTAAAACATGAATTTATCTGGGGTAAACAATGCATTTCAGTGTCCCAAATCCAGTGGCATAACATCTGGTCTGGTCTCATGATAAAGCAACAAACTTCAAACAAACATGGCAAACACTGACTTGTTCATTTGAATAATCTTTTTTAAATAATATACTTTTTATCAACCATATTGATTGCACAACAGAATACATTTCCTTCTTGTTCTTAAGTAAATTGTCACATTTAAAAGCTCTTGTATCTAACAGATGAACTGCCGTTTCAAATCCAAACGCCCTCTCTGTAAATTGCCGCGTGCAAAATGTATCCCATGAGCCTTTGCAGCTACAGTTAGGCCATCTGCAAATTCAGAGCACATCTCAGCAGAACTAATCACGTAAATTGCTTAGACACCACCTCTACTGCTGCTCCTGCAACTACAATTACTAATATTCTACCATCTGCTACCAATTTAAGGGAAATATTGGTTAAGGCCATGTCCAGGTATCTGTTTAAACGCATATATTTTTCTACGATTTGACCTGTCGTCCAAACATAACTGGAGGATTATGCCCTTGAAAATAGTACTTTTGGAAAACTCCAACCAAAGGGAAGATTTTGGAAAACTCTGGTTTTGTGTTTGAGTGTGGACATGGATAAACAACGTTTTAAGTTCCCAAACGTCACCGTCTGCAGCAATAAATGAATACACTTCACATAACTTGCCATAATCGTCCTTATAGTAGATCCATGCCTTGTTTATGGCGCCATGCTTCGTGTTTTGCGGAAGTGACGACAAGAAAAGGCTTATTCTCATTGGATAGATCGGGTTCTTACGTTTAGGTAAACACCGCCAACTATTGGTCTAGCATGTTTATGACCTCGCTCAAGAGCACAATTATACAGATTTGTGTGGATGGAGATATATTTAAAACGATTATGTGTGTACGCAGCACTTTTTTATAAAACAAAGGGCGGCGGATATGTGTTTATAAAAATACCCGCCTACGTGTGTTCATGGCCTCAATTAAATTGCTTGGATGTAACAGCCAATCTTTTTTTCCTTTACAGTTTTTCTAAAGATACAGTTGGACTTGGATAAAACATTTTTTTTAAGGCCGTGGCTGCAGATCCGCGGCTCGGTCAGAAAGCCCAGCAATTTCAGGAGCCGCGGCACGGCCATAGCCTCATGGCTAATCCTAACCTTAACCCTAACCCTAACCTTAACCCTAACCTTAACCCTAACCCTAACCCTAACCTTAACCCTAACCCTATCCCTATCCCTATCCCTAACCTTAACCTTAACCCTGACCTTAACCTTAACCTTAACCTTAACCCTAACCTTAACCCTAACCCTAACTTTAACCCTAACCTTAACCCTAACCCTAACCTTAACCCTAAATTTAACCTTAACCTTAACCCTAACCTTAACCTTAAGCTTAACCTTAACCCTAACCTTAACCCTAACTTTAACCCTAACCTTAACCTTAACCTTAACCTTAACCCTAACCCTAACCCTAACCCTAACACTAACCTTAACCCTAACCTTAACCTTAACCTTAACCTTAACCTTAACCTTAACCTTAACCCTAACCCTAACCCTAACCCTAACCCTAACCTTAACCTTAACCCTAACCTTAACCTTAACCCTAACCTTAACCCTAACCTTAACCCTAACCTTAACCTTAACCCTAACCTTAACCCTAACCTTAACCTTAACCTTAACCTTAACCCTAACCCTAACCCTAACACTAACCTTAACCCTAACCTTAACCTTAACCTTAACCTTAACCTTAACCTTAACCTTAACCTTAACCTTAACCCTAACCTTAACCTTAACCTTAACCCTAACCTTAACCCTAACTTTAACCCTAACCCTAACCTTAACCTTAACCCTAACCTTAACCTTAACCCTAACCTTAACCCTAACTTTAACCCTAACTTTAACCCTAACCTTAACCTTAACCTTAACCCTAACTTTAACCCTAACCCGGTGCGGTCAAATAGCCCAGCAGTTTCAGGAGCCGCGGCACAAAATAACATGGCAGTTCCGCGGACCTGTTGACAGTCGCTTTTTTAAATATAATCAAGAACTTTCTCCTGTCATCGTGAAGTAATTTTCAATCTGAAGACACTGCGGCGTGACCTCACATTCTAAATATCAGATTTTTTTAGTTATAAAATTAAAGGTGGAATGGACGATTTTTTTCAGCAATTTTTTTGTCATATTTCCTCGTGGCGTGGATAAATCATTTGTCCTGCCACATATCAATCATAAAACGCACCTACCGCTCACCTGCAGCTGCGTGCAGTTCGTCCCCACGTTTCCGCGTGCCTAAGCGCATGGATCTATCATAATATAGTTCCCTCAGTGTACGGGGCAAAATGAAGACGGAGAAAGACAGTTCGAGCTGACGCAGAAGTGGACAGAAATCTACGGGAGACGAGCGATGTGATGCGCTCCGTTGCGCTAATAAACAAACACACGTGTGTGTTGTATCAGTCCGCACGGGGGAGGGCGCATGTGCACTTCCGCCTGCGTTCTCAAATCGCCGAAAAATCGCCTTTAATTAAATGATATGAAAACAGCAAAAACATTTGTTTTCTTTCCCATTGTGTTCTCTCGGAATACTCTTTTTAGGATTGCATGTCATTTCATAATCTTTCAAACATGAGATAATGATCAGATTTTGGTGTGCGTGTAAACCAGTGGTCTGAGAAGCCTGAAACGGCTCTTGTCTAAGACAGATTGGTTTCAGGCTGTTACTCCTCCCTTTGGGCAGGGCTAATCTTGCTCAATGCAGTTTAAATTCTAGCTTCTCAGACCAGTGCCTTCAGATTGAAAATAACTTCCAGATGTCTGTCAAAATGATTTCAAAACAGTGTCCGGAGGACTTCGCTTATCTTACTCATGTTTAGCTATTACAGAACAGAACAGAGTATAGTCAAAATCTTGTGAATGAAAGTTGACAGTTCCATCGTCTCATGCCGTCTCTAAGCGCATCGCCGCTGGTTTGAGTGTTCTGGCAGACTGTGCGTGTCAATACAATTAGATGGTGTAAGTAGTAATTAAGCTGAGAGAGAAGCAGGTTTATCTTCATTCACCTAACCTGTCCAGGGTGATTCCTCTCACCGGGGCGCTTTGCCTCCGAGCTGGCCCACACTTCACCCCCATTATCTCATTAAGCTCATCACGTTAGCATCACTCTTTGAGCTAATGAGGAAAACCCATTTCAAGATGACCTAGTTTAGTTATAGTGCAACTATTAAAACAGTGTATATATATATATATATATATATATTTAAAAAAAAAAAAAGATCTCGTAAAACAAAACACAGATGTGAAAAATAATCTTTTTCACGATTTTCATGAAAAAACAAAGGTTGAAGTTTTGGTGAGTTTTGAGAAGCTGCAGTTCAAAGATTTTGCTGTTCATCAATGACAGACAAATACACTTCCTGTCCCCCCCAAAAAAGTCGCCACTGAAAAAACGCCTTTAGCTTTGATTACAGTGTGAATTCGTTGTGGCATTGTTTCCACAAAGCCTCTGCAATGTTAAAAGATTAATTTAATTCAAGTGTGTAGAAAAAGGTTCAGTTGTAGTCATCTGGACTCAGTTTTAAAAACAACTCAGGAGGAATAGAATAAATATCTGAGTTCCCGGTCTAAATTTCCAAATTAACAATGACTCTTGGATGAGAGTCTAAACATTTATTTTTTTCTAAAACTGAGTCCAGATGATACAACTGAATCTTTTTCTACAATGGAACACTCCTGGACGAATGAGGAACTAAACCGACATGTCTTAATTCAAGTGTTTTTCACCAGTTGATCTTGTATTGATGCTGTGAGAGAGTGACCGCTGCACAAAGCCTTCTCCAGCTCGTCTCAAACACTCTCACTGGAGTTCAGAACTGTAGTAGATTAGTCTCTGCTTCTCCTTAGATGTTTTCTCTGCTTCATTCCAATGAGTCGACCCTTCTCAAACACACTGACATCTTTTCCATGACCACGGGATTTGTCTTTCCACATGTTCTTTTCAGAAACGAGACGCCACTCTCTGCATCACTTGGGTTTAAATACGGTGTCGCAGCTGAAAGATCATCACCCATGCAGCCGTTGTCCAGTAGGAGGCTCGTATCTACTGTATTTGCTTAGTTGAATCCAAGTGGCAACTTTTATTTTATTGGAATGACAGCGTATAAATCCAAGGATTAATGAATAAATTAATAATGTTACATCACTACCTATAACACATACTAATGATGAACAATAATGCTTTGGAATGTCAAGCCACTCAAAATTCTTCCCATTGCATTATTCGTTCACGCCCTATTTGCGGGTGATAAAACAAGCCACAGATGCCTTGAGGTTGGCAGAGATGTGGCTGCCAATCTACGCCAACTGGTCATTGTTTTTATAGACAACCTCTCCACCACCTATGCTCTGCTGCACGTATCGACCAGTAATACAAGGCGAGCTGCCATATTTTCAGTTTAAGTATTTCTTTGCCTGCCTTAAACATTGATCTGCAGAGCTGATCCACACAAACACGTTAGAGACAGTGTAAACGTGTTTGTTGTTTGAACTGTGGGCTAATCAATAGAAGAAGCAGATGTGTTCCCTGTGGGGGTCCTTCTCTTAAATCCTGGATGCTGGGGTTTAGCATGTCCGAGCGCTTTTCATTACAGTATTGATTAGGAAATAATGACCCATTCCCAGCGCATTTTCCTTGTTTGCTAACCTTTATTTGTATTGCTCTGCCGCACGCTGGCTCACTAATCAAGCAGCACATTCAGCTACAACTTTTACCTCAACAGTAATCTTGATTTTATACTTGTCTTAACAGCATTCTAACTGCTGTGTAAATAGTAGCTTTTCACTGTGGAGGAGTCAATCAGGAAGTCTTGTGGGATTTCTTTTTTTGGAAAGGGTTCAGGGTTTTGTGAGTGAAAGCGCATTTGCAGGGTCTTGAAATAAAATAAATAAACGTTTTTCTTTCAGAGCACCAAAGGATCATTGAGGTTTGAGAGGAGGCCAATGATGACAATTCAGCAAACCTAGTGGTAGAAACGAAGTAAAGAAGGGATGCACTGGTTTTTAAATCTTAAAAATGTGTTTTGTTCAAATCCAAGGGCAACGTTGATGGAATATGGGTTCAATTTTTTGGTCTGGATTCAGAAAAATGCTTGAAGGATGACATTGATTTCCTAGCCTGAAATGACCTTGCAAAAAGGTCAGACCTGGGATAGCAAAATATTTGTTGTTGAAGTTTTTGCCTCGAATGTTTCACAGAAGGGCATTTTCAGATGTGGCAAAACATACCTGTGTATTGAATAAACTGAAGATGGTGCGTTATGTCATACTGTGGAACATTACAAACATTATGGCAGACGCTACACCAGAAAAGTTACACAGTGCACCTTAAATAAATATTTCCCCAAACGCTCCATATGATCAGACTGTAGAAGTCAAGTACAGAAGGCAGAAGAGGCATCACAGCAGTGTTTGCTAAATAACAGCATCTCTATCCTTCTAAAGTTACATTCTGGTTGCAATTTATCTTTGCTGTTCTGGAAAAGTATTCTCCTGACAAGACATTTGGAGAGCCAAGTTGAAATTATTTTTCTATTTTGTGGAATGACTTTTTTCTTCTTCAAAATTATCGCCACATGTCTAATAACACTTTTCCTTGTGGGCTAAGTGGAGCATGACAGCCTCAGGACAAAGATTAAGTGCAGCGGACTATCGTAGTGAAGGAACTCCATTCTTTTCTATAGTGGGCCTGTTTTTCTATTAATAATAGGGTGGGACAGCTGAGGAATTTGTTCAAGCAAGCAAAACGCTCTACCACTCTTTTGGCAGGCAGAGCTCCTCTTAATTTGGAGATTTTTTGCAAAATGCGGGTTGGGGTATTGCTATAAATTGCAGAAAAAAGACGAGACAACAAGCAGCTCCCCATTTATTTACTGTCACTGGGGTTGTCGGAGCATGATTGGGAGACGTAACCAGGAGCCACACTGCTGACTACAGCAGACATGGTGGTACGCTTTCTGCCAGGACCCTGTCAATAACCAGACCACAACTGAAAAAAGGTCTTTGGCTTTTCTAACAGCGGTAGGAAACGGCTGGGGAAGAATCAGATACGCTCCCAGCTACAGCGGTGAGGCAGGATTATAGGGAACACTTTATTATATTGGACACAATGGAGTGATTGTCTATTGGAGTATGATCATAGCCAATCTTTTTGATGAATTACCATTATAGAAGAATGTGTCTCAGCTACAGTATATAGTCATTCATGTAATGCAGTTGAGCAAACTCAATCAGGGGAAACAACTTACTTTGGCGCATTGTCCCCGGCTGGTAAAAACATCCGCAATGCAGTGAAGGGATTGTATGAGATCTCTTCATGGAGACTGTGATCCCTCATTTGTCCTGAAGTGATCCATCATAGAGAAATTTTGTCATCTGAACAAGGTTTTGACTTTCAGCTGAAAATAATAAGAGCCGGTCTGATTTGAGCTTCAAAGTCGAGCGTTCCAGACCATCAGTTGCCTCAAAGTGCGACAGGGAAAGAGAAGCAGATTAAACAATGTTCATAGCAAATTAGCAAATGCATAATGTTCTAGCATCCCCTTGTCCTTAGACACTCCTTCTCGACAGAAAAACAACAAAACCCTTTGGGGAAAAAGGAGAAACCTTGGGGAGAACCACAGTGAAGGAGAGATCCTACTCCCACGGACGGACAAGCTGTAGATGGCCCAAAACTGACTCCCTTCCATCTACTATGGGGAGCACTCAGGAAGAGAGAGGGCGGTTCATGAAGCAAGACATTTCATCCAGGCAGATTAAGAGCCATTCATCTAGAGTAGAGAGCGTTCCTCCAGGCAGTTGAGGAGCAGCCGAGTTTACAGGTCAGGGTCATGAGCTGGGGTATCTAGGGTGCAGTCGCCACTGGAGCAGCATCAGCAGTGTCTGAAAAAGGACCACTTCCCAAGAGGAGTGGAAGAGGGAGAAAAATATGTGAACATATTTACATAAAGGTGAACTAAAATATGAAATATTGTTGATATTGATGGGCTCAAGCTGCCATACCTTCCCCAGCATAGTTGCTCCTAGGGCAGAGTAGCTAAAAAACTGTAGGTTCCTAGCTGGCCTGACCATAACCTAGTTCAAAGAAGAAAGGTTTAAGCCTTTTTCATAAATAAAGAGACTATGTCTGCCTTTTGACATGGACCGGAGCTGATTCCATAACACAGGAGCTTGGTAGCTAAACGCTCTACCTCCTACTGTGCTTTTAGAGACTCTTGGGACCACCAGAATACCAACATTTTGAACGCGAGAGCGAAGTGCTCTGTTGATATGGTACTATAGCATCTCTAAACTCAACAAGGAGACAGTGAAGAGACTTGAGCACCGGGGTAATGTGTTCTCTACTTTTAGTTCCTGTTAGTAATCTTGCAGCATTTTGAACCAGTTGAAAGCTTTTTATGGAGCTTTTAGGACACGCTGTGAGCAGGAAGTTGGAGTCGTCTACTCTAGATGTAACAAATACATGGATACGGTTTTAAGCATCACTTTTAGACAATATTTTTCAGATTTTTAGCTACGGTGATTTACGTAGATGAAAGTACGTTTTACAGGTTTGATTAATATGTGCTTTGAACGAGAGCTCTTGGTCAAATAAGACTCCAAGTTTCTTCCATTAGAACTGGTGGCTACACTGACGTTGTCCGGCGTGACTATCTGCTCTTCTGCTCTGATAAAGAGTCTTGCAAATGTTTAGGGGACGAGAGCAAAGTATAAAGAGCAGTGGGTTGAGTATGTAAATTAATTGGGAAAACTATTATCAGACACAATTAATAGACCGCACCACCTCACTTATTTTACTTCCACCTGCCCTCATTGTTTTGTTGTTTAGCTTGACCTTGCTAATCCCCTCCGTAATGCAGGACCGTGTGTGTGTGTGTGCCTCACCTGATAATCGCATTGGTCTAATTCTCCTTAGCCAGCCTTCTCCGCCACGTCTCCTCTATTGTCTTAACCCCACATGGCTCACTTTAATCACTGCCTGGCTAGCATGATGGCCTTTGCCCGCACACGCTGATCCGAGGCCTAACGTCCCGGTGCTCCCGCTACACTGCCCATTCATCACCGAGACACAGGCTAATGCCCAGGGCCACTGCTATGTCTGCCGGCCTGGGACGGTACAAGTCTCACTACCTCAGCTGGCCGAGCGCAAAGCCAGCATGTTTCTAATGATCGATAAGCCATTATTAGTGTTATTGTTCATATTTGGGGGTCTGGGGGCAGATGCAATGGATTGGAGAGGAAATGTTTTTTAGGGGACGACGTGTGGCACCGGAACAGAGGTTATACCGAGGCATGTGACAACTAGGGATATCAAGATTATTCGGTTCATCGATAATCTTGACTATTCAGGCCGCAATATAGTCAGGAGAACTAAAATATTATAATTGTTACAATCGTATGCAGCAACAGTGAGTCATTTCTGTTTAATCCATACCAGAAAACTGTAAAAATGTGCAGATTTTTTTATTCTCACGGTGCCAACAATCACAAATTATACTAGTATGAACTTTTGTACTTTTTTTCACCACTTTGCAAAAGTAAAATGTCCATTCATTTATCTATCATTGACCTAAAAGGGAAGAATATTGAGTGTTTGAAATCCTGTTGTACTTCATGTATGTATTTTTAAATGTCAATTCCACTTACTTTAAAGTAGAAGCAACATATAAGAATAATACGTCTTGATTTACTGTTAGCCAGTTACTCAGCGACCTCAAAATAACAGATGCCCACACGGTCCTCTTTAGTGTAGACGAATGACTGGTATTTTTCCAACGCATTTGACAAGTGAAGAAATGAAGAAGCTGAAGCAGGTTAAGACACCACTTCTGTCATGTGTGTCCGTTTGAACCGAGGCCACATGTAGCCGTCTGCTGTCACTCCGCACGCCTCCCCCTTCCACCCACCCCTCCCCTTTGGCACTCCACAGGAATACCTAATGCTGCTGCCCTCGCGCTCTGTATTGTATTGTGAATTCCAGCTCTACCTTGTTTCGAATCATTGGTATGCAGCGTGCGGGCCGCGTGTAGTGGATGTGTCGGGCAGAATCGACATGTACCGGTTTATTGAAATACTCCCCTCATTCTCCCGGTAATTGCTCTCTCCACTCTTGTCCGCTACATTCACACTGCTCCCCGCTTTTCTCCCAGCTTCACTCGACTACGCTGTGTCTTTCAATCTTATTCCTTGTCCTCTGCCTCGCCTGTCTCCTCTCTGGTCCTCTCTGTTGCAAGCCACATTTCTGGCTCCTGATCCACTTTGTCTCGCTTTGCTTCCTGTGGTTTTTCATCTTCATTATCATTCTGGACAGACATGGCCCTGAGTTCTTCTTTGTCACCTGTAAGATCGGACTAACGCATAATACGGTTCAAGTAATGATATATTATGTATTCTACAGTTTTACACTTGCACCCCTGTACACTGTCAACTACTACATTGATATACTTGGTGGAAAATCTACTGAATATCTGTACTCAATAAAAGCACAGTCAGTTACATACGGTAGCTAAGTCTGTGCTTAAGTTGCTGCCAAAATTCTACTCTACTTAAGGTGCATTCACATTTGGCATTATTTAGTTCTAAATTGAGCCCATTTTAGTCCCGATGTGGATTTGGTTTGGTCCTGTTCTTGTCCTTGTTTTGGCCTTTGATGTGGTGAATGTGAGAGTGTGAATGCAGCATCAGAGTACTAGTTGCTGATTTTAATACAATTTTAGACCAATTATATACAAAACATGCTTTATTAAACAAGCTGAATCAACTTGCATTAAAGCACAGTCCATGTATTTGTTGTGTTCTGGCCAATCAGAGCAGGCGATACAGTAATGTGTGTTTGAAGCAGATACAGTGGTGAGAAACAACTGTGCTTCGGGATGATTGGGGCTTCTACTCATAGTGATTTCAAATGTAACTAATGCTGAAATCATACTCATTTACAAGTACACACATGCATTTAAAAATCGACTTAAAGAGTACAACTACCCTACAAATCGACTCAATTACAGTAAGTTGAGTGTGCATGAAATTATTGAAAGTTTCTACTGCTGCTATTTCTCTTTCAGTAAATGTAGCAGCATTTAACAGCAGACATTTCCAGTTTTGCGTTACACTACTGTGATTTTTTCAAACAAACCTTGAATTAGTTACGGTTTAATTTGGACTGTTGCTCTTCTTCCTGCACAGTGGCACTTCTTTCCTTCCTGGCGTCACCTCACTACGCCGCGTCGCTCAATCTCACAGCGTGTTTCCAGTCCACGCCGATCCTCTTTGGCTCTACCCTCTGACATTTTTCCTCCACTCCTGATCCGCTTTATCTCACACAGCTTCCTGCGCCATTTCATCTTCATTATCATTCTGTACAGACATAGCCCACTGTCCCTCTTTGTCACCTGTAAGATTGGCTGGGTGTATAACGGAGGTTCCATCGCGCTCTCATGAATAGGTTATGCAGATCCCGGCGCACCTCATAAATACATGCCTTATTACCTGTCGGTTCTCCGCGCTTCCTATTCATTGCGCCTAACTAGCTGTCCTTCTTTTAAAAATGGCCCTACCACTTCCCGTGTATTCAAATCACATATTCGCTTGTCGTCGTGTTTGCCCTGGAGATGAGACACGCGCCTAGCTGATCGTTCTATCCCCGGGCTCCGCAGTACACCACCTTAAACAAACTACTTTCACAGTTGGCAAAGCGTGAACCACTTCGTGTAAGCTTTCATCTTTCGTATCTATGCTCTTCATTGCCTCGTCTATAGTGTTTGCGCAGCGTCTTCCTCAAACTGCAGACATTTTTTCAATCGTATTTTCTCAGGCTGTTCTTGTTCTTGGACTTTTGGCAGTCCCAGAGAGAGCGGTAACCTCGTACACACCCGATCACGATGTGTATCTTGCGAGCCCTCTACATCTGATACTCGGAGTTCTCTGAGCGTTCTTGTAAGTTCGGGGGGGGGAGTGTCACGTTGACTTCCACAGAGGGTTTCCATGGTACGAGCAGGAAGTAAACTTTGACCAAGTAATCAGAGGACCGTGTGGGAGGTGAAGGTGAAGGGAGTGGAAGGATGGACTGGCTGGAGATGTCAGCGCTTTGGACTCGAGGGAAACGTTCAAGATGCTAGGAATAATTAAGCTACAAGGATTTGACACGGTACAGTCGGTACATACTGTCTGCTGTAGTCCATTTGTATTCATCATTTGATTAAAGAAGTCAAATTAGGTGAAGTAAATGGTGAAGCTTTTTGCACTTGAATATCCCAATTATGTTCTAGAAGTGACATAAGAGCATATATATAGCAGTGTGTCCAAACCAGTGGCACCGCGACCTGTGGAATAAAGAAATAAATGAAAACGATCATGGTTGTCTTTGCCGTCATTAAGAATGTTTTAATATTGGCATTAGTATCGTTTAAATTGAAAAAAAACAGTAATATAAAGAGGGAGATTAGGGGTTTTGAGTGATTTTTTTAAAAACGAAGAAAGAGAATCCTTTAAAAACCGTCTGTGCTTTTAAATGTAAACTGTTCTGAAATAATAATAATAAAAGCAACGTCTAAAGAATTAAATATGGAATGCATAAAGAAGAAGAATTTACTAATAAAGTAAAATATAAACCTGGTCTCGGTATGTACACAGATATTCATACAAAAATGTTCAGACGGTCGGAACTGGTGCAGAAAGTGAACAGTGTGTGAATAGTAAAGAAGGCTCAGGTTATGAAAAGATTCCATCATCTGAAATGGAAAAATTATGGCATAACTACAAAACTATTAAGACATGGCCTTCCACCAAAACGTACAAGTCGAACAAGGAGCGCTCTGATCAGAGATCCACAGCTCAGGTGGACAGGGAATCTGTCCAGGACAACTAATAGTCGTGCTCGACACAAATCTGGCCTTTATGAAAGAAGAAGCCATAAGAAGTCTCATTTGCAGTTTGGGGACACAGCAAACATGTGGAAGAAGCTCTCATCCGATCAGATCAAAACAATTCAGGGGGTATTCAGGGGGGCCCGAAAACTTTTGAATGCTGCACTTTTCAGTCTGTTATTTAAAATTATACATATATAAATGATCTATAATTTTCTTTTCACTTCACAATTGTGTGCCACTTTGTGCTGCTCTTTCACAAAACCATTCCAGTACCAGCGCATGACGTTGCAAAAATGTGGAACATTTCCAGGTGTACGATACTATTGCAAGCCACTGTATGTGATATTTAGGCCATAGCCTCATTAAGGCAGTTAACTTTTGTTACAACATTAGAATCCTTTGGAAAGTTGACCATTGCACAGCATATGAAGCTCGTGCTGCTGTGGTGAATACAGTGAGGCATCATTTAAGAGCTGAGGGAGATGGTGTGACTGCTAATGTTAGAGACAACTTGTATTTATTACTGTGAATATAACCAAGCTTTAATAGTATGTTTTGGGTAAAGCTGCTGACACTGTTGGTCAGCTGCTGTCTGCATGACCATCAGTGCACAGCAGTGTGGGTGAAAGCCACTTGATGTCAGAGAGCATAGATCTGCCTGTACGCCCGCGGCTTTATCCAGATGGCCTGACGCCGAAAAACACAGTTTGACGTGGCTTTGTTCAATGATGCATGTAAACCACATTGACCACCAGTGAGATCATGTGACCTTGTGTCCCACTGCCCTGTCTGCACCGTCACAGGGAGTCACGGCTGTCCAGCACCAGGTTATGAATGAGCTTTCGTTAACTGTCACTCCAGAATGCACAGCAAATTGAGTCAAATTAATTTAAAATCAGAAAAGCTTTATCATTTATAGCAAATTATGTCAAGCTAAGGGTCAAGGCATCAAAAGTCTGGCCAAATGATTTAGTATGACATGTGGTGTGAAGGTTATTGCCATTGTCATTCGGCATGTACTTATTGTAATACATGAAATCTTCAGGCTCTCATTTAGCATTATTTTAATGTAGTAGTGAATTTATTTTATTTCTTTATTTTTCTATTCAAGTCATTTTAGGGCAAGTATTGTTGTATCGATCAAGAGCAATCTCTGCTTCATGTGAAGAGGAACTGAAATTTAAAGAATGTAAAATAAAACTATAAAATATTAAAATGGTATGAAAGGTATTTAATTACTGATATTGATCATGTTACACCTAATGCAGAGACAAGTTCCTATGTTTGCGATTATGTTCAATAACTATGGCAATAAACCTTTTCTGATTCTGTTTCTGATATTTAAGTATTTCATATCAATTTTTCCCAAGTTTAAAGAAGACCGAGATCGACTTTTATTTATGTTATAATTGTTTTTCCTTCTCATTTACTCAGAGTTCTGTGTAGCTCCAAGTAGACATTTACTCTGCTTGCTTCTGTGAACTGCTGCTATCGATAAGCGAGGCCGTCGTGGTCTGGCAGCGCTGTAAAGGGACCGAGCAGCAGCGCTCAACCTGATGCCCACTGACTTGTTTATTTGAAGTCCTTTTAGATCAATATTGCGATTTAAAGTGTCCAAGAAGTATCCACAGGTGTCATAGATTATAACATCAGACAAAAGTGTAACTCTTCTTCAATCAACACCGTTTGTTTCACATTGTACAAAGGGATGATGAAGTGAGAAACAAAGCTCCGTGGAAGATAATGCTGTGGTACCAGGGACTCAGGACGGGCTGGTGTCTGATGGACGGGCAGAGGAAGTGTGTGAGGAAGTGTGTGAGGAAGTGTGTGAGGAAGTGTGTGAGGAAGTGTGTGAGGAAGTGTGTGAGGAAGTGAGTGAGGAAGTGTGTGAGGAAGTGTGTGAGGAAGTATGTGAGGAAGTGTGTGAGGCAGTGTGTGAGGAAGTGAGTGAGGAAGTGTGTGAGGAAGTGAGTGAGGCAGTGTGTGAGGAAGTGAGTGAGGAAGTGTGTGAGGAAGTGAGTGAGGCAGTGTGTGAGGAAGTGAGTGAAGGAAGTGAGTGAAGGAAGTGTGTGAGGAAGTGAGTGAAGGAAGTGTGTGAGGAAGTGAGTGAAGGAAGTGTGTGAGGAAGTGAGTGAAGGAAGTGAGTGAGGAAGTGAGTGAGGAAGTGTGTGAGGAAGTGAGTGAGGCAGTGTGTGAGGAAGTGAGTGAGGAAGTGTGTGAGGAAGTGAGTGAGGAAGTGTGTGAGGAAGTGTGTGAGGAAGTATGTGAGGAAGTGTGTGAGGCAGTGTGTGAGGAAGTGAGTGAGGAAGTGTGTGAGGAAGTGTGTGAGGAAGTATGTGAGGAAGTGTGTGAGGCAGTGTGTGAGGAAGTGAGTGAGGAAGTGTGTGAGGAAGTGAGTGAGGCAGTGTGTGAGGAAGTGAGTGAGGAAGTGTGTGAGGAAGTGTGTGAGGAAGTGAGTGAGGAAGTGTGTGAGGAAGTGTGTGAGGAAGTGTGTGAGGAAGTGAGTGAGGAAGTGTGTGAGGAAGTGTGTGAGGAAGTATGTGAGGAAGTGTGTGAGGCAGTGTGTGAGGAAGTGAGTGAGGAAGTGTGTGAGGAAGTGAGTGAGGCAGTGTGTGAGGAAGTGAGTGAGGAAGTGTGTGAGGAAGTGTGTGAGGAAGTGTGTGAGGAAGTGAGTGAGGAAGTGTGTGAGGAAGTGTGTGAGGAAGTGTGTGAGGAAGTGAGTGAGGAAGTGTGTGAGGAAGTGTGTGAGGAAGTATGTGAGGAAGTGTGTGAGGCAGTGTGTGAGGAAGTGAGTGAGGAAGTGTGTGAGGAAGTGAGTGAGGCAGTGTGTGAGGAAGTGAGTGAGGAAGTGTGTGAGGAAGTGTGTGAGGAAGTGTGTGAGGAAGTGAGTGAGGAAGTGTGTGAGGAAGTGTGTGAGGAAGTGTGTGAGGAAGTATGTGAGGAAGTGTGTGAGGCAGTGTGTGAGGAAGTGAGTGAGGAAGTGTGTGAGGAAGTGAGTGAGGCAGTGTGTGAGGAAGTGAGTGAGGAAGTGTGTGAGGAAGTGAGTGAGGCAGTGTGTGAGGAAGTGAGTGAAGGAAGTGAGTGAAGGAAGTGTGTGAGGAAGTGAGTGAAGGAAGTGTGTGAGGAAGTGAGTGAAGGAAGTGTGTGAGGAAGTGAGTGAAGGAAGTGAGTGAAGGAAGTGTGTGAGGAAGTGAGTGAAGGAAGTGAGTGAGGAAGTGAGTGAGGAAGTGTGTGAGGAAGTGAGTGAGGCAGTGTGTGAGGAAGTGAGTGAGGAAGTGTGTGAGGAAGTGAGTGAGGCAGTGTGTGAGGAAGTGAGTGAAGGAAGTGTGTGATGAAGTGAGTGAAGGAAGTGAGTGAAGGAAGTGTGTGAGGAAGTGAGTGAAGGAAGTGAGTGAGGAAGTGAGTGAGGAAGTGTGTGAGGAAGTGAGTGAGGCAGTGTGTGAGGAAGTGAGTGAGGAAGTGTGTGAGGAAGTGAGTGAGGCAGTGTGTGAGGAAGTGAGTGAAGGAAGTGTGTGATGAAGTGAGTGAAGGAAGTGTATGAGGAAGTGAGTGAAGGAAGTGTGTGAGGAAGTGAGTGAAGGAAGTGAGTGAAGGAAGTGTGTGAGGAAGTGTGTGAGGAAGTGAGTGAGGCAGTGTGTGAGGAAGTGAGTGAAGGAAGTGTGTGATGAAGTGAGTGAAGGAAGTGTATGAGGAAGTGAGTGAAGGAAGTGTGTGAGGAAGTGAGTGAAGGAAGTGAGTGAAGGAAGTGTGTGAGGAAGTGTGTGAGGAAGTGTGTGAGGCAGTGTGTGATGAAGTGAGTGAAGGAAGTGTGTGAGGAAGTGAGTGAAGGAAGTGAGTGAAGGAAGTGTGTGAGGAAGTGTGTGATGAAGTGAGTGAAGGAAGTGTGTGAGGAAGTGTGTGAGGCAGCGTGTGATGAAGTGTGTGAGGCAGTGTGTGAGGAAGTGAGTGAGGCAGTGTGTGAGGAAGTGAGTGAAGGAAGTGAGTGAAGGAAGTGTGTGAGGAAGTGTGTGAGGAAGTGAGTGAAGGAAGTGAGTGAAGGAAGTGTGTGAGGAAGTGTGTGAGGAAGTGAGTGAAGGAAGTGTGTGAGGAAGTGTGTGAGGAAGTGAGTGAGGCAGTGTGTGAGGAAGTGAGTGAAGGAAGTGAGTGAAGGAAGTGAGTGAAGGAAGTGTGTGAGGAAGTGAGTGAAGGAAGTGTGTGAGGAAGTGAGTGAAGGAAGTGTGTGAGGAAGTGTGTGAGGCAGTGTGTGATGAAGTGAGTGAAGGAAGTGTGTGAGGAAGTGAGTGAAGGAAGTGAGTGAAGGAAGTGTGTGAGGAAGTGTGTGATGAAGTGTGTGAGGAAGTGTGTGAGGAAGTGAGTGAGGAAGTGTGTGGGGAAGTGTGTGAGGAAGTGTGTGAGGAAGTATGTGAGGAAGTGTGTGAGGCAGTGTGTGAGGAAGTGAGTGAGGAAGTGTGTGAGGAAGTGAGTGAGGCAGTGTGTGAGGAAGTGAGTGAGGAAGTGTGTGAGGAAGTGAGTGAGGCAGTGTGTGAGGAAGTGAGTGAAGGAAGTGAGTGAGGAAGTGTGTGAGGAAGTGAGTGAAGGAAGTGTGTGAGGAAGTGAGTGAAGGAAGTGTGTGAGGAAGTGAGTGAAGGAAGTGAGTGAAGGAAGTGTGTGAGGAAGTGTGTGAGGCAGTGTGTGATGAAGTGAGTGAAGGAAGTGTGTGAGGAAGTGAGTGAAGGAAGTGAGTGAAGGAAGTGTGTGATGAAGTGTGTGAGGAAGTGAGTGAAGGAAGTGAGTGAAGGAAGTGTGTGAGGAAGTGTGTGAGGAAGTGAGTGAAGGAAGTGTGTGAGGAAGTGTGTGAGGAAGTGAGTGAGGCAGTGTGTGAGGAAGTGAGTGAAGGAAGTGAGTGAAGGAAGTGAGTGAAGGAAGTGTGTGAGGAAGTGAGTGAAGGAAGTGTGTGAGGAAGTGAGTGAAGGAAGTGTGTGAGGAAGTGTGTGAGGCAGTGTGTGATGAAGTGAGTGAAGGAAGTGTGTGAGGAAGTGAGTGAAGGAAGTGAGTGAAGGAAGTGTGTGAGGAAGTGTGTGATGAAGTGTGTGAGGAAGTGTGTGAGGAAGTGAGTGAGGAAGTGTGTGGGGAAGTGTGTGAGGAAGTGTGTGAGGAAGTATGTGAGGAAGTGTGTGAGGCAGTGTGTGAGGAAGTGAGTGAGGAAGTGTGTGAGGAAGTGAGTGAGGCAGTGTGTGAGGAAGTGAGTGAGGAAGTGTGTGAGGAAGTGAGTGAGGCAGTGTGTGAGGAAGTGAGTGAAGGAAGTGAGTGAGGAAGTGTGTGAGGAAGTGAGTGAAGGAAGTGTGTGAGGAAGTGAGTGAAGGAAGTGTGTGAGGAAGTGAGTGAAGGAAGTGAGTGAAGGAAGTGTGTGAGGAAGTGTGTGAGGCAGTGTGTGATGAAGTGAGTGAAGGAAGTGTGTGAGGAAGTGAGTGAAGGAAGTGAGTGAAGGAAGTGTGTGATGAAGTGAGTGAAGGAAGTGTGTGAGGAAGTGTGTGAGGCAGCGTGTGATGAAGTGTGTGAGGAAGTGAGTGAGGCAGTGTGTGAGGAAGTGAGTGAAGGAAGTGAGTGAAGGAAGTGTGTGAGGAAGTGTGTGAGGAAGTGAGTGAAGGAAGTGAGTGAAGGAAGTGTGTGAGGAAGTGAGTGAAGGAAGTGTGTGAGGAAGTGAGTGAAGGAAGTGAGTGAGGAGACATGGAGCGCAGAGCTGTGGGGCTGAGTCTGCCTGCTGCCTGTCCCCATAGGAACAGCTGCCTCTCAGAGTGGAACAGATGCACATCCATAGAGGGGGGAAACCGCAATCTGACAAGTGCTCCGGCCTTGTTCTTATTCAGATTGCAGCAGCCCACTAAAAAATACATACATTTGTGTCACTCGGTGTGAAAATGTAATCCGCGAACTGTTTGAATACCAGATGCGATCGCCTCAAAGTGTCCTGCATCTTTCATCAGTCCGTGACACCTTTGGCCTGATTCCCCCGTCGTTGCAATTTGTTTGGTTTGAATTTGATCAGAGCGAGCCTTGTCTGACAGTAAGAGATGTCTTTAATTACTGCGTCGCGATGTTTACCTCCCAAAGGCGGTTAATAGATTGCTCTGGTTGTTAGGCCTGTCTCATTCACCAGGATTAAATTCCAGATGGATTAGAGAGGAGAGAAAGTGATCAATGGTTTTCTTATTCAAAAGAGGCGTTCACTTTACAGAGTTGTGAGCAGTGCTTGACCAGAAATATGCTAAAACTACAAGCTTGAGGACAGCCATGAAAGCACACTGGTATTTCCTGCACCCACGTGACAAAATGTGTCGAGGACGCTGTGGACATGGCAGGAGGTTTATCTTTGTCATTAAATTAAGCCGTAAATAACAATACATCCTAAAAAGGAATCGAATTAAGCATTAGGGACCCTTACCTGACTGCATAGATTGTGTCCTAATATGTACAATTTCTGAACTAATGATATTAGTAAGTGAAACGTGACTTGATTATAAAACCGTGTACGTTATAACTTTACCGTTAACTTAAATGAATTAAACTTATGCAATTTTGATCCAACATGCTGTGTGTGCCTGTGCTAATGTCAATATTCTGTTTTTGACATTTTCTTGGGGCTGACCCCCAACCCCCTCTTACATGTACATGCATTTCTAGAGATCGTGAGTACCAATATTTTCCTGCTCTGCCTCTGTTTCTCATCAAACTATTCTCTATCACTTAATAATTAGATTAATAACTATTAGAATCACCACATACTCTTAATACAAATGTTATGTGTTAACCATTATGAAACAATGGTTAATTCATTCCCCATATGAAAACCCACATTAATGCAGAAATACATTTGTACCTTCACAAATGTAACTTGTACATTTGTATTGAAAACAATTAATTATTTTTATGTCATCTTTTCCTCACTTTCCAACCACAGCACGTGCTTGGATAAATCTCATTATGTCTAGAAACTTGCCGTGAATACTTTCCACCATATCTCCATCTGGTCAAATCCAGAAGACACATTTTAATCAAAATTCCCATAATGTCAAACGGCAGACGGCAAAATCAATCAACTCGTGCACAGGAGATTCCATCAAGATAAAGACGCAATATGTCCTATGTGGTGCTTTATCTGCCTGAGGTAAATGTACAGGTATTGCAGTTCCCATGCTCTGGTTTGCCATCTCTGAAGTATTTATCTGTACTGCAAACCTTCTTTCCCACTGCAGTAAACCCACTCACTTGGGTTCATATAAAGGACAGTGTACAGTCTTTTTGCTACTTTGTCTATGTATAGGTAAGCGTTTTCTCTCCTTGTATCAAATTATCTTCTTCATTAATTTTGACATGCTGGGAAATGAGCTTGTTCGCGGCTTCAGGCTACGGCTAAATTAGTGCTATTGGGGTAATCCAGAGATTTCAAGGGCTTCAGAGACCAGGCTTTTCTGGGCTTAACCAGTTCAATGAAAACGAGGGTGACTTTTGAGCATCTTCAAGGTTATTGTCAGTGGATTTTGCGGTGGGCATTTATTTCTTTTTATTCAATTGCACCGTGTACAAGTGTTTATATTGTTCACATCTAAAGAAATTATAAAACCACAAATTTAATCCTGGGTGCAGGTTATTATTTGAATGTGACAGTATTGAGAAACAAACTATTTAGTGCAGATGTTTTAGCACAGCCGTAAGTAGGGCAGCAATGATTAAAGGACTAATTGTGACTGGTCGACAATTTAAAAAAAGTAATTAAAGAATTGGTCGGTACATAAAATATTCTAAAACTCATACAAACATAACATAAACTTTAAAAAGACAGTACCGTGAGTAAAAAGTCTCAAAAGAAAAAAAACTGTTGCTGATTTTAATACATTCACAAATATTCTCCAATTATGATGACTTCAGTGACTATATTTCAATTATAATTGGTTGAAAATGGATTTTAAAAGTCTGAATGTACAAATATAAATGCCATGTTTAAAAATGCCTTGCTGTGGATTATTCCAGGCAAAGTACTAATACTGTATCTCCAGGTTGTACCACCCATACATGTGCATATTTTCCAACTGCAGCTCTCCTTTGCAAGACTTAAAGGACACACTTCACACAATTTTAATGTAATTATTTGTATTTAATGAGCGTTTAGCTCTGTTTCAAGGTCAGCAACTGACATTTTTTTCACCTACCCCCTATCCCCGCCCACATTCCTGTTCTTAGCTGCGATTATTTAACAAATTAAGACTCAAGTGTAATACACGGAGTTCTAAATTGTCATGTAGACACTTTAAAAAGACAAAACATGTACATGACAATCTTCTGCTTACTACAGCAAAACTGATTGCTTTTTAATTACAGTAATAGATTGTAGAGGTAGGCATTGAAGAAGAGGAAGGACAATAGCCTGGTATTGAGTAGCTTCATAGACTCAAAACTATATAATTTAACATGTTGATTTACTGCACACTGCTCATTTAATCTCAAATAATCCATATACAGGTCAGTCATGTTCAAATTCAGACAAGGTATCATTTGATTGCAGAGATGTGCCCTCTCACCTCTTCCCTCTTTGCTGGTGTTTTTTCAAGCTCTTACACTTGTCCCTTCAATTCAACATCACTGCTATTAGACCACAGTGTGAGATCTAGAGGCTCATGCCGTTCCCCGCCCCGTGTTTGCCCCGTGTTTGTCCATGCTGCCAGGTTAAACTTACCGTAAGCTGTCAGCCTGCGTGCATGTCCGGCTTGTCACGTTTAATTCCCAATCATTAAACTTTCAGCGACAATTTAATCAAAACAAGCGGGCTGACGTTTAAATCGACATCAACTGTATGGTTTGGCTCACTTTGGTTTAATGGTGAAATTACATGGACTTCAAGCCGAGGGCGGTCATTGGGATGGCGTGTTGGACAGGCAGCTCTGCATGAGGCCCATCTCTCCATCCGGACGGACTTGTCTCTGCAGTAACTTAATCAATAGTTGACCCTACAGCGCGCAATGATGAAGACGGACCAGACTTTAAAAGTAACACACTCGCTCATTGGATCAGTGCAGGATTTGATGATCTTTGATGTTAATATACTATGAGACAACAAAAAGATAAAAGTACCACCACTATAATTTAAGTCCTTTCACTGTCAATCCTGAATTTGATTAATAGCATAACTTTACCATGGCCTACACTAAGAGAACATTTTCAAAAGATCTCTGGACTAACGCTACATAAAAATGCAAGGACGTTATTGTTGCCATAAGAAGTATTTGATGGATGTATCTTTTGAAATCAAGAGACAGCATATGCAGTACTTTGTGTGTGATATATTTCCCTCTAGATTCCTTACATTTTCATCTCCCCTCAAGCATAACTGAGTTCAGCTTTTCTCACAAATCTGACTAGAACTGCACGTCCCTAAGTAAATGCAGTCATTTCTCCTACCGCTGAATTACAAATTGGGCACTGTCCTTTTCTCGCTTTGCAACAGATTAAATCAAAGTCATTCTTTCCTCGTAGCTCCCAAAACAAGCTGAGCAAATAAAGTGGTCTAAACAAATGCATTATTCATGGACTCATAAAACATTCTGCCTGGGTCTGACTTCAATCTGAGACAGCAGCAGTGGGATCTGTGTGGGATCTGTGTGGGAGCCCGGAGATGTGAGGAACCATGCAGGCGTTCACTCTGTACCTGTCAGTTGTTCAGGTTTACTGTGGAGTCTGCACTTTGTGATTCTACTCAAGTACAGGTATATGTTTCATGCATTTTTAGGTTGTGTGTTTGAAGTTGCAGAGATGTACATAACGGTTACTCCAAGTCAAATAAACCACAAATACGTGAATATATTAGTGATGTCGAAATGGATAAATGTATTTGTCTTTTTACAGTTATAGAACCACCTTTAACTTGATATTACACTGTACTACTACTGTTTATTTATCACAGTTTAAAATGGTGCACAGATAACGTTAGTCTCAAAGAGAAAAGATTCTCCGGGCCATCTGAAGTCCTTGAGCAGGTTAAGGCAGAGGAAAATAAAGTCATGAATTATTACTTTAAAATACACAGAGAATGATTTAATTAATGATCAACTTTACCTACACACACATTGTTACGGCTAGACAATATCACCTTTGTTTACTGTATCATCACATAGAAATACATATTACATATTACATGCACTGCTACTTTCATAAATATAAATTGTGACTAAACTTTACACATTTTAAAGCACTTTTCCACCTCTGTTGTTAAAAACAATATAAAATCTCAAAGTGCAATACAAATGACACGTTACTGTTGGGCACAATAATATTGTTCATTGCTGTAAAAAGAGCAGACGATCAGCATTCATGGTACAATTGGTACATGTTGTAAAATTGCCACCAAAACACCCGATTGTGAAGGAAAAAAAGCTGTGATGTTCTCTTCTAGATTGTTTTTTGTTTTTCACTTATAACAAAGTGCTATTCAATTCATAACATTAAAATTATAAATATTGATATCCATAACTCTTTTAAACTGTCGGGGCAATTGGAAAAACTCATCCATTCACACACACATCTACACAGTCATAGTCTACACAGGTAATACTACTACTACTACTACTACTACTACTACTACTACTACTACTACTACAGATAATACTACTACTACTACAGGTAATACTACTACTACTGCTACAGGTAATTCACCCTGGAGAGACAAAGAGACCACGAGAATGGACTGTTTAGCAAGCTTTATTCGTGAGTTATTTGGCGCTCAGACCCCGGTGGAAGACAGTGATCATGGGCACTCCATAATCGAATTAAATTAGAAGTCTCCCCCCGGAGTCTGGAGACTGGTGGTGGTAGATGTGGAGAGAAGGTAGAGGATGAGGGGAATGCAGAGGAGGAGCTGGGGAGGTGGTGGGTCGCAGTACGGTTTGAGCGGCCGAGCCATCTGCCTGAGGGCTTAAATGTGACCGCCAGGTGCTGATTGGAGCGGGGAGGAGTCACTTGAGAGCGTTGATTGGGGATGAGGAGCAGGTGCGAGGGTCATGGTGCAGACGCTCCCTGACCTTTCACCCTCCTTCTTGGCCAGGAAAAACTGCATAACCTCTTTGGGATAAGCGCAGAAACCTGGAAGAGTCCATGGTGAAGTGAGGGATCTGACTCTCACAGACGGACAGGCGGACGCCGCTTGAGTGCGATGATGGCGCTGGGGAGAGGGGTCCTTCCATGGAGGCCGACGCAGATTTAAGCTAGGTCTTCCAGGTGAATTTACGCAGGCTTCATTACTACTACTACTACTACAGGTAATACTACTACTACTACTACTACAGATAATACTACTACTACTACAGGTAATACTACTACTACTACTACTACTACTACTACTACTACAGGTAATACTACTACTACTACAGGTAATACTACGACTACTACTACAGTTAATACTACTACTACTACAGGTAATACTACTACTACTACTACAAGTAATACTACTACTAATAATAATAATAATAATACATCAAACTTATATTGCACTTTGAACAGTCAAAGACACAGAAAATAAAAAGGCAACAGAAAATAAAAAGGGAACAAAGGTTCAAAAATGAAGAAAAGTTTACACATGTGAATTTGTAGTCGTGATTTGAAGTTTTGTAGTGAGTTCCAGAGGGGTCCTGAGAGTGAGTTCCAGAGGGGTCCTGAGAGTGAGTTCCAGAGGGGTCCTGAGAGTGAGTTCCAGAGGGGTCCTGAGAGTGAGTTCCAGAGGGGTCCTGAGAGTGAGTTCCAGAGGGGTCGAGTGAGTTCCAGAGGGGTCCTGAGAGTGAGTTCCAGAGGGGTCCTGAGAGTGAGTTCCAGAGGGGTCCTGAGAGTGAGTTCCAGAGGGGTCGAGTGAGTTCCAGAGGGGTCCTGAGAGTGAGTTCCAGAGGGGTCCTGAGAGTGAGTTCCAGAGGGGTCCTGAGAGTGAGTTCCAGAGGGGTCCTGAGAGTGAGTTCCAGAGGGGTCCTGAGAGTGAGTTCCAGAGGGGTTGAGTGAGTTCCAGAGGGGTCCTGAGAGTGAGTTCCAGAGGGGTCCTGAGAGTGAGTTCCAGAGGGGTCGAGTGAGTTCCAGAGGGGTCCTGAGAGTGAGTTCCAGAGGGGTCCTTAGAGTGAGTTCCAGAGGGGTCGAGTGAGTTCCAGAGGGGTCCTGAGAGTGAGTTCCAGAGGGGTCCTGAGAGTGAGTTCCAGAGGGGTCCTGAGAGTGAGTTCCAGAGGGGTCCTGAGAGTGAGTTCCAGAGGGGTCCTGAGAGTGAGTTCCAGAGGGGTTGAGTGAGTTCCAGAGGGGTCCTGAGAGTGAGTTCCAGAGGGGTCCTGAGAGTGAGTTCCAGAGGGGTCGAGTGAATTCCAGAGGGGTCCTGAGAGTGAGTTCCAGAGGGGTCCTGAGAGTGAGTTCCAGAGGGGTCCTGAGAGTGAGTTCCAGAGGGGTTGAGTGAGTTCCAGAGGGGTCCTGAGAGTGAGTTCCAGAGGGGTCCTGAGAATGAGTTCCAGAGGGGTCGAGTGAGTTCCAGAGGGGTCCTGAGAGTGAGTTCCAGAGGGGTCCTTAGAGTGAGTTCCAGAGGGGTCGAGTGAGTTCCAGAGGGGTCCTGAGAGTGAGTTCCAGAGGGGTCCTGAGAGTGAGTTCCAGAGGGGTCCTGAGAGTGAGTTCCAGAGGGGTCCTGAGAGTGAGTTCCAGAGGGGTCCTGAGAGTGAGTTCCAGAGGGGTTGAGTGAGTTCCAGAGGGGTCCTGAGAGTGAGTTCCAGAGGGGTCCTGAGAGTGAGTTCCAGAGGGGTCGAGTGAATTCCAGAGGGGTCCTGAGAGTGAGTTCCAGAGGGGTCCTGAGAGTGAGTTCCAGAGGGGTCGAGTGAGTTCCAGAGGGGTCCTGAGAGTGAGTTCCAGAGGGGTCCTGAGAGTGAGTTCCAGAGGGGTCCTGAGAGTGAGTTCCAGAGGGGTCGAGTGAGTTCCAGAGGGGTCCTGAGAGTGAGTTCCAGAGGGGTCCTGAGAGTGAGTTCCAGAGGGGTCCTGAGAGTGAGTTCCAGAAGGTGCGTGCGACTGCGGCCAAGGCGAAGGCTCTGCCCCCCAAAGTCCGGCGCTTTGCCCTGATAAAGGGAGTTATTGGGGGACGTCGGGCCGATCTGAGGCGCCGGGCGGGACAGTGCTGATGGAAGAGGTGAGTGAGATGAGAGATAGGGAGGGGCCAGGTTAAGGGACTTGCAGGTAATGAAGAGGACCTTGTTTGTAAGTTCTGGAGGTATTGTCTGGAAGCGATGAAGACGTGGATCAGATTGAGTGAGTCGCTACTTGCTTACTTCTTAAATAACGTAAGTGCGGGTCAACTTCCTGGTCCCTCATCTTGCATGGTCCAGTTTTGGTGAGCTCTCTTCTCTTTGTACTTGAAGGTAGTCCCCGCGCTGCTCATTAGCACCGGCCTTTCTTCTGTCCGCTGCTCGGGCGCGTCTAACCCTCGGCTGCTGTGTTGTTTCGCTCGACTTCAGCTAACCATCCCACCAGGGACGGCGACGCTCCCAACGCTGGAGCAGTCGCGCAACAAACACAAGAAAATAATGAGAGGTAAGTCACGGGGAATCAATCAAGCGGTCGATAGCAGACACATAGCTTTGGCCTTTCAGCATTTCAGGTGAGAACGAATTCGCTGTAATGGTTCAAAGTTATAGCAAACTTCAGCTGTAAATGTTGTTGTTAGACTTGTACTGCGCCGATACTTAAAATATAAAAGAGTAACGCTCAAAAAAGAAATGTCTACCTTTTACCATTTAATTATTCTCTGTTCATTCAAAGAAAATAACATGTTCAGTTTTTACATTAATTTGATATAAGGTAGGAAGGGATATAAAAAGGTAGTAATATTTAAATGGAGTCAACATTCATTTTTAAAAATGAAATGATGTGTCATTTTGGCAATTATAAGCCCCTAAGTTTATTTTCTGTGTGCATCCTGTTTCTAAAAATGTCCTTGTTTTAAGTTGTGAGTCAGAGTGTTCTGCACAGAAAGATGAAAGGGAGCAGTCTTTCTCCAATTCCATCAAACTCTTTCTTCACACACACATTAATATACGACACGTCCCTTGACGACTAGAGCGTTATTTTGGGTAAATTTTTAGAATGCTCGTGGTGAGAATTAATTTTAGATTCAAGTATAATATCTGCAGCTGCTCGCTCCCCAGTAGCTCTATTAGATCTAAACTATTTTTCCAGATAAACAAGTCTGATGTGATTGATTGCTTACAGCCTGCTTATTCCAATTTGTACCTATTGAACATTGGTTTGGAAATATGTCTTATTGTCAGTGTATTTCCCTTGTTTATTTTGCACTTTTGATACAGCCTTGTGCTACTGTATGCAATTACGTGAACACCACACATGGCAATTACGCCAAATGCCAGTGCTATAATTTGCATGTAAATTGCCTTTTTTATTTTCCCAAGGTCAGAGTGAGCCAACCCTGTCTGAATGAAATGTTGTGTGTTGTCTTTGTGAGCTGTTCTTCTGTGAGACAATATGCTTCTCACTGCGATAGTTAATAGAGGCCTGGATGAGGATAGGATCAGGCAGGCACAGGCAAGTAGAAGCCTAAGTACTGGTATTGAACTAAGTCATATTTAAGGTTAAGGGACACTTTATTGTCCCCGTGGGTAAATCTGTCCTCTGCATTTGAGACATCCTTCAGCCCTTCTGCCCCAGGAGAAACCTGCCCGGACCCGTCTCCAGATCTGGAGCTAAGCTTGGTCGGTAGTGCTGCAGCTGGAGGATTTTACCTATGATGAGTGTTTGGAGTTGACGGGAGTTAAACTCGCAACCTTCTTGCTGTGTGGCAAAAGTGCTAGCCACTCAGCTACTGTGCCGTAACATATTATAAATGTCAATGTAGAAATAGTCAACAAACTATTACCTTTTTCTTGATTTAATTAATTGATGGATTGATTGATTGATTGATTGATTGATTGATTGCTTTATTTCTTCCTAAGTTTACAATAATTACAGCTCTGTTTTGCGAGAAGGAATACAATATATCTTATTTACATAATAGTGTCCACGTTTCCCAAGCAATACAAGTAATAAACCATATTTGCTCAAAATGCTTCAAGTAGACTTACATTTACTACTGTTACTGCTACTCCTGCAATACTGATGGAGTTAAATGTCTGATACTTTTACTTGGTAGTTGCTGAAAGTACTGTGAAGTGTTATATTTACTCTCAATATATCCACAATTATCATTTTACCACAACTGACAACTGCTTATGCTACTGCAACTATAATTGTACATTCCTCAGTGTGTACCAGTACTTGCAGCATTGTTTTGTTCAGCATTACACATACTCACAGTTTACCCCTTGAGTGTTTGCCATGGAAGCAAACACACTAAGCCTTGAGCACATCCTCGTACATCTGAAAAACACATCTATTCCCTTCTTTAATCTGCTCCCCAGAGACAAAGCTTTTCTCCTGTGTGACTCTGCATATGTTAGCCTCCTTAGCCAGCTCCACTTAGCTTAGAAAAACCCAACCAGCTCCTCTTGTGGAATGTAAATTGTTGGTTTAGATGTGGTTCTAGTTGTTTTCTGTTATTGTAAAGATTTTGGCATAGCTGAAATTCTGTGTGAATAACAAGTTACTGACGTGCTAAACTGACCTTTCAAATTTGTCATCCTAAACCGTAACCTCACCCAATGTTCACAGCTCCAGTGTTGTAACTTTCCTTGTGCTCAGTGCGCTGGACAGTAAACAAGGTCTCTACAAAACACAGGCAGGATTTTTACACAGGCAACGCTGCAGAGGATTTTGTGAGCGCTTGTCTAGCATGTGAAACGCACCATGTAAGGATTGTAAAGATCTCATGTAGCCTATAGTTTGTGTAGCCAACAGGTGCTCCGTCTCAGGATGCAATGAAAAACTACATTTAAGGCGAAAACAAATCAACTCCAGATCAACATCTCTTCTTCTTCTTCTCCAAATCTTTTCTCCTGATTTGCTACCGACTGATGTCCCAGTGGTATTTACGGATGTGTTTATCGTCAGAAACCGGGACAATGAAGTGTAACTTGCTTTTTGTTGCTAAAATTAACGAGTTTGACCAGATTACGCGGCTTTACCATGGCATTATGCAGCATTTTAAGCACTTTTACACCATTCGCCCAAGGAATTGTAAAGACATTTTTGTAAGTAAAGGCTACTGTCCGGTTCATGAAACCATCACAATTTTGGCCACGGTGCCAATAAAATGTTTAGTCTTTGTGTCAGAGCAGTAACATCTGGCCTTTCGGTGAGCGTTGTAGTTTATGCGTCTCATTGAAAGCTAGTTTACATCTCACTTGGACCTGCAATATACACTTTTCTAGGGCATTGTTCTGGGCAGATTCAAATAACCTCTAGAGAAGATTGTGCACTGTTGCCTGTGGGGAAAATGTGCCTGCAATTACAAACAAACTATACCTTATACATGCATGTGATGGCACTCCAGTATTTCTTCATGCATTTAAATAGGATTATTATGACAATGATGGATCAAGTGTACCTGTCGATTGGGCTGTTTCGCCGTGGTGTGTCGCTGAACATTAGTCTGTAAGTGGTTTGAAGGTCTAAAGATGCCGTAATTGGTCTGAAGGTGCCAAGTGCCTGAGCTGTTGTTTCTATGGCGCTCGTCTGCTTCTCACACATGACTCATCCAGCTCTGTGGAGACTTTACACTTGTCAGGTTCTGAAAATGTGCTGTTGAAAAATGTCAGCCTTTTGGATAAACCGTGTGAATTCAATTACACCAATGTCAAAGAATAAGACTGATAGACTATTAAGAACTTCAAATACTTGTGGAGGGAAGTGCCTCTATAGCAGAATGTGATGCCAAACTTCTGATTAGGAGGAAAATATCTGTACTGACTAACGGACCACGCTGGTCGATGAAAATTGCTTTAATCAATTCTAGTGATGTAAAGTAACCAAAACATTGTGATATTGTATTGCCACATGTCTCACAATAGTATTGCGGGCTGTAACTATATATAAATGATAGAGATGCACTGATTGCAAAATTTTTGGCCGATACCGATTTCCGTTTTTTAAGGAGGTCTGACCTGCCAAAACCGTTTTTTCCGATACCGATTTTCTATCTAGCCACTGATTTTCCCACAAACTACCCAGTATTATATATATGAAAAAGGTGCATGTATACAGGACACACGTTTTATAATATAAAATGTAATTCATTTTATGGAAAAAAAGAAAAATAAATAACTATATATAAAAATAATATATATATACAGAACAGGAACAAAAAGGAGCGTCATCTCTGATTGGCTGCTGCGCCGCCTCGCTGCAGAAAAGTAGAACAAATCTGAACTTTTCTGCGGCAAACAATTTTAACGCCTTGAAGCCAGTCAAAGCGTCTAGAGCGAGAAACACCAAAACGCACCCTCCGCGCTCCACGACAAAAAAGCAAGAATCGCGCCGCGGAAAACGTAGGAGGTGCTCGACACGCGTTTACATAGACTTTAATGTAAACTGGACGCTTTGGCCGCCGCGGTCTGAATGAGTCTTGCTAGTTTTTAGCTGTTTTGCTCTGGGTGCGTTGAGCTGCTACGCACCGCCCATGAGGGTCATTTTGATCGGCCGAAAACCGGAAATTACGACAGTGACCGGCCGGTCATCGATTGGGGCCGATTGGACATAAAACAGGCTTTTTAATCGGCGGCCGATTGATCGGTGCATATCTAATAAATTAAAAAAAAATTTGCTTAAATGCATTTTTTGTTGCAGCAACATCTAATAAAACAGAGGGATTATATAAACCATGATCCTTTGCTCCATTTCAGTGCAGAAACATGAAGAAAATGTTTTTAAACAGTTTTAAATCCTAATTCTTTGGAGTATAACAGTAAGGATTCACCAAGGGTTTTTCAAGGCATTTTAAATAAACTGTATTATTTCTACTACTTTTCTGTTAGCCTCTCCACATTATTGCAATAAGTATGTATAAATATGTGCAGTGAAATGAATAACGCGACCATCTTGTTCTGTGAGATTTGCACATCGTAACAGCCCGTCTCATATCAAACGCATTATTTAACACATTTAAGCACATATTTTCCTTGCAAGTACTATTGTTATTATTTGTTGTTGTCATATACTAGAATGTGATGATGTACTTTGCCGTGGAATAACCAAAAGGTAAATTCTGTTTAACCTGATCATTTCTACTGGTGACTAGACCTTAGAACTCATGATATTCAAAAAATAAATACATCAATTTAACTGTATTATTTTAGTTGCCCCCACCTGTATTAAATATTATTGGTATTTAGAATGTTGTGATGTCATCTGAAACCCTGCAATATATGACCATAAAACCGCATTAGATAAGGAACCTGAACACCTCACGAGTTCTGAGATGTGTCCAAAACAAGCTTTGAACGAGGGCACCTGACTGAGATCAAATAGCAGCGGCCCCACTGCGCTCCCCTGTGGTCCAACACGCACTACAGACTCTGTGCAATGTACCTGAACTTGGAGTGGTGTCCTGAGGGATCCCCGGCCTCACATCAAATGAAGAGGTCCCACTCTGTCATGTAATTGCGTCACATGTTCAAAGGAGCTTAGTTGAGCAGAAAATTGAGCAGAAAACACTCAAGTCATCACGTTGGTAGATTGTCTTTGGAATGGAGCGGGGGAAGGGATGAAGATTGTATCAGTGATTCATTATACGCAAAAGGCTGTTATGGCATTTTAAACACTGTTTTTTATGGACTACTGCAGAACGGCGTCTCATACTGTGTCCCTAATAAGTACTTGGAGCCAATACTTATGGGCTTATTACTTCTAACCAAAATCCCTTGTGTGTGTTTTGAGTTTATCCAAGCACGCTGCACACGTTTATGTGTATTTTCATCATCCGAAAATTATGCCCTTATTTTTCTTAGATCCCAGAATAAAGCGAACTTCCTCGAAATCTCATCTATAATCGGCCTAGTGAATGCAGTCAGATGGTGCTCATTTTGTTCTTGTTACTGTTTTTGAACTGTTATTAGTCAGATAATTAATCTGGACGGTATAATATAGGGCGCATTCACACAATTTTGTCTTAATTTGAGCACATTTCAGATCCGATGAGGACTTGGTTTGTGGTCCTGTTCTAGTCTTTGTTTAGTCCTGAGCTAGAGTAGGTTTTATTTTAAGATTTAGTCCTTATATTGGAGGTGGTGAATCTGCAAGAGAGAATGCACCCTTAGAGAAAGATGGAATAATTAGAGGTGTTAACAGAAGATCACATCCACAACCTTGTTTGCTCCAAGGCAACAATAATAACATAAGATAACATAAGAATTTTCTGTTCATTGTTTTATTCATTTTTTCTTTAGTTCTTTTGATATCTACCGCACTGTATGTTGGATCAGGTTGCTTCTACACATGCATGGATTAATTTGATGATAAAATACAAAGATCTCATTTGAAAAACTACTGTACCATAATGGATACATCACACACCTGAGGCCATGCCCATACTCACACATGAGAGGTGATGGATTTGTCATTTCCTTGTTGTGAATCATTCAGGTTATGATGGAATTCTCCTCCTCAGTCGCCCGTGTCACCTCTAATGACCTCTGGAGACAAATGGAGCCTCATTATTTCCATCGCTCTATGTGTCGCCCGCACAGATTAATACAACCATCGAGCCTGCTGTTCGATATCCCATTTACGTCGCGCCGTACTTCACTTTTCCTTGCCACGGGGCCAGATTAGAACAACAAAAGGTTGTTTACCGTTGTAACAGTGCTCATTTGATCATGTAAACATTATTTTGTAACTAATGAATCAAGGGAAAGTATATCTAAACACTGACATTCTGCGAACTTTAAAGGTGCAATGTGTATTTTGATCTGCTTGTCTCCATGGAGATGTTATTGCTTTGCT